>NC_041386.1:471631263-471649202 GCF_002162155.2 Triticum dicoccoides
CTCTCACACACACACAAACTAAGACTCCATCTCTCTCTCTCTCCTCTCTCTCCTCTCTCTCTCTCTCTCACACACCCCACACACACACTAAGACTCCATCTCACACACACATGCTCTAGGCGGAGCATTTGTTCCTACCACCCTTCATCCAACCTTACCCGTATGATAAACAATCACCTTTATTTACTTTCATAACATGGACAAATTCCACTTTACTTTAGTAGTCAGCAAACTTATCATCTGTACCCTTAAAAAACGAGTTGGTGGTGATGGTGTGCCTGCCATCTTGTAATACAGACCGTATGATCTATATCTGAGGATAGAAAGCAAACTATGATAATTTTACAAAAGATACCGGCACCTCTCTCCACATCATTATCTCCCACAACCTCATTGCTCAGCAACTAAAAAAGGAATAAGTCTCTGGAACAATCTAGCATGCATGGTGGCCGCTGCCGCCTGCCGGCGCCGTCCATCCCCATGCCTCCGCCCATTCCGACCACCAGTCACCACCACGCTCCACTCCTCCTCGCCTTATCTCTCATCTTTCATTTTTTCGATGACATTCTCGAGATACCAGTTTTCTGATAAAATTCTTGAGATATCATTAGTTTTTACACATGGGATTACTCCTGCATGGGTCAATCACAACAGGTGTTCTGTAAAAAAATGCATATTGATGTTCTGTGCAATGCACGAGAATCTTGCTTGTAATTATATAACGCAAATCACGAGCAGGAAGTGACATTTTTTGACACAACCACGTTAACATGGCCACGTAAATCACTAGCTAAAGTAAATACCATTATACTTATATCCCGATGCAAAAGGTTGAGTACATGTCCGAAGAGTAGAGTCGCACACACGCACTCTGTCTCTCAGAATCTCTCTCACACACACACACCAGTTACGTGACACCCACTTAAGCAGACACGTATGTTACAATTTGTGCACCCGCGGGTACACGTGATGCTGTGCATTTATTTAAGCCGGAAGGCGAACCCAAACAGTAGCTGCATTCATTCCCCTCCCACCGCCTCTTCTCTGGTCGCCGTCGCCCGGTAGCCATGGGTCGGCCGAAGGTAACAACATACGCCATACTCCCGCCGGAGCGGCACTTTAATATGGAAATTTTAGTGGTCATGCATGCATCTTTTTGTGCTAGCACTCCTATATAAGGGTTGACCGGTCGCTTCCCGCGGACATGCGCGGGAGGTGGAAGAGGAAGGAGAAGGGAAGCGGGTTCTGGAGTAACGTTTTTTACCACAATTTCTTAGGAAACTGAGTGCAATAATTGAGTAGTTTTGCAAACTACTAGTACTACACTTGAAACGGTTCAAAACCTATACTCCCTTGCCAGCGCGCGCTGCCCGCGTGAAACGGTCAGCGTCACCCTGGAGCATCAGTGCCGCATTACTCCATCGCAAGGTGCCTAATCAGGTGCTTGATTAGGAATAAAAAGGATTTTTCTCCTAGCGCCTCGGCTTGGAGTCCAGGCATGCAACGGTGAGAGCCAGCGTATGGGCGCTACGCATAAAAAATAGAACGGGCAGCTCGTTTAGCGCCGGACGACTCTTATGGCATCGATGCTAACCAAATTTTAGGATTTGGACGGGATTACGAGGAAACGGCCGGGATCCTGACCTTGGCGCCTGGCGTTAGCGCCTGCATTGTAGATGCCCTTAATGCCCGGCCAGAGCGGAGGCGACCACTCACTGGCACCGGCTTTGAAGTGGCGCGACGGCCGATAGAGCGCCGCTTCCCGGTGCACGTGACTACTCCGCGTCGAGACAGGCCATAGGCCCTATTTGGATCCATGGGTTAGAGTTAGTTTGAGCTAGTTGGGGCTCAAATAGCCCTAAAATATCCAAGCATGAGGGTAAGTTGGAGCAAGTTGCACCAAACCCACCAAAAAAAAACTATCCCACCCAAGAGGTGCTAACTGCAGATAGTTCTCATTGGGACCACTGAAAAATCACTTTTCTCTCTCCATGAAGTGCATTTATTGTCAATCTAACCTTGTCAACCAAACACCTCTTTGGCTACAGTTAGTTCAGGGTTACTCATGAGTTAGTCTAACCTCTAGCTAAGTTAGAGTATCAAATAGGAGCACTATAGGACATGCAAGTTGCTCAAAGCATACAGGCAAATTCGTACGTGAAACAATTTTTTCTTTTTGAAAACGGAACGTGAAAGGAATTTTTTTTAGAATGCTCTTGGCATGTCGCTAACATGTGATAGTTAACCGACCTCAATAGACGGCAGAAACGCTAGCCCGCCGCACTTTGATAGAGACAAGGAGGGAGAAGCGATATAGGCTACTGGATTACTAGAGATAGGTGTCGCACGGAAGCCAAGAAATATGGTGATAGCGTGGGTTAGCCATGTACTAGTATGATACTACACTGGGCTGCCGTGTTTCGTACTCTTTCAGTCCACTGTGGAGATGATTGGTTAATTTTATATTGCTGAATAATATTAAATATTATGAGTGTAGACGCTCCACCATGAGGTTCCTTGCTCCTTCTCGGTCGTCCAGAATCTATGCTCTTCCACTCTATTTTTTTACGTGAGCTTTGTTCATCCTTTTACCAACACGCGAGACATCTAGCATCAAGGTGCACGTGTTATGCAAGGATCGTTCCATCTATATGAAGAACACGTGGGACTGGAACTACGAGATGAACATGTACCCGGGAGTGGACGTACAAACCTAAGTAATGTAGCACAGTAAGTGAAGTAGAAAGGCACAAATGGTATGAACATGTGTGGCATATAGGGTGTGTTTGGTTGCGTTCTTGTCTCAGTATAGTTGTTCCCTCTTCATGCATGCTCAACTCAACACCCCTCTTCATGCATGCTTCTAGTGTATTTGTGCTAAACTAGTGTGGACTCATGCACCCTCCATACACTCTACCAAACACCCAAAAGTAGGTCGAGAAGGGAACTCTTGGGCGGCATTTGTCTCTTACTACGTACTACCACTAAATGTTGTACGTGCAATGCACGGTGATGTTATGGAGTACGTGCCTAAGTACTCTACTACTACTATATTAGTTGGAGGCACATATTAACTTTTTATTTGTTTACGTGTATGCCCCGAGACCTTCCAACTAGACGTGTCTTTGTCTCTAGGTCGCACTTTGTATCGTTCATACCACTAAGTACTACTATGTGTGGTCTCCGACCCAGAAGTGGAAGAAGTGGAGACACTCTACCACGCTGTTTTTTACGCTGGGCTCTACCATGTTGTTCATGTCCCACTCCTTTCGCTGACGTGTGGGACATCCAGCACGTGTCGTGTTTGGCACCCTTCGTCGCAAGAGTTGAAATGCTAGCATTCATCAGAAATAAAAAATAATTATAAATCAGCAGTGATACTACTTTTTTGTGAACCAATCAGCAGTGATACTATACCACGTGGTTTCCTTGCTCCTCGATATCGGAAAGAATACTTCCATTCGCCAACATGTGGGACGTTGACCATCCTGGTCCACTTGCCATGCACGCAGAACTCCAAGGGAGTCACCCAGGTCGTCGCGCCGCAGTAACAATGACTAATGAGCTGTCAAATCACAGGCCCACTTCCCACTTTGAAGTTGCTTGGACGAAGGAACCATCATGACTTCGTTGAATTCCGCTTCTTGAAGAAAACTACTGTACCAGTAGTACTGCTAGCTATAGTAGTTACTCCAACAGAGGCCTCCTTTCGTTCATAGGATAGGAATATGAAAATCATAGGAGGTGAGATGACATGCATCTCAATTCCTATAGAGAAAGAGATGCCATTTGATGCTTAGGATAGGAATTTTTCCATTTAGTCTAGGCTAATGTGCTGGTAATTTGCTCTAAAAACTACAATAGTAACTAGTAGTGCTGGTACATGCTCGTCCTCAGACACACACACACACTAACTACTAGTACTACTACTTCTCACATGCTGGCCAGACGTCATCGTTCTCCTTCCCGGCTTTGTCGGCGACACCCCACCGTGCTTGGATCTCCGCCGACCTCTCCGCAGCACCGCATGCGTCCTTTTCTTTCTTGCAGCGGCGGGCCTCTCTTTTCTTGAGTGCTTTCTGACTTTTCCGCTCCCTCTGTGCGGCTTTGGCAGCCTCTTGCTCTACCGCCCATTCAGCCTTGGCATCTTTAAATTCCTCCCACATAGTTGTAAGGTCGCGAGTGGCGATGAACTCGGCACGGCGGGATGCCATCGCTTCCCTACCATTTTGTGTGCGGTCGTGGGCGGCGAGGAACTCGGCGCGGCGGGATGCCATCGCTGCCTTACCGGTTAGTGTGCGGCGTGGTGGCATGAACGACGCTTGGTGAGAGCTCTGGGGTGGAGTGGCCGAACAACTGTATAGTGCATTGGTTTGTCAAGAGCTCAAGGACAGAAGACGAAGCAAATTTGGATTCCCCTTCAATCCTGGTCATTTATTACCGAGTAAAATGCATTGACGGTCATCGAACTTGTCTTGATAGCTCACTTTGATCATTGTATATGAGATATGGTGATTATACGGTCACTAGCTCAGCGTATAGCTCCGTATTTGTCTGGTTGACCAGTCAAACAGTCCGCATGCGCCTCATCAGCTTGTGTTCTTTATCTATCTACGCGGGCCTACCTGTCAATGGAGAAAGAAATACTGTAAAAACCAAAATTATGCTAGAGTTCGGACCGCTTCCGGAGCCCGCTCTCACCGCCCTGGCCCCTCAAGACGCCAGCTGCCCGCCGCATTCATGCATAGCAAGTAGTACTCCTTATGTGGAGGAGAGAGAGGCATTGACAAAGTCAAGGAGTGGGCTCTGCAAGAGCCCGTCTCTACACGTGCTCCTAGGTATAAAAATATAATTCTAAAAAAGGCATAAAAAACAATTGTGTCTTAAAAAAAGCAAGGTAAAAAACATTTGAGAGGAAATAGATAGAGATAAAGTGAGAAAAAGTTGTAACATGGGCATTACATGAGGAAGGAGGGAGTGGTGCACATGCCAAATTCACTGGGCTGCCGTGTTTCACACTCCTCCGTCATAACAGTGGAGACAATAGCTTTCATCAAAAATAAACAATGAATACTCGTTGCTCATCCTCTATATCAGAAAGAATACTTTCATTCGCCGACATGTGGGACGTCGACCATCCTGGTCCACCTGCCATGCACAAAATTATCCTGGTCTACCCCGGTCGTATCGCAGGCCCAACCTTTCCCACTGTAAGTTGTTCGGACGAAGGAACTATCATGACTTCGTTGAATTCCGCTTCTTCAAGAAAACTTACTGTACCCGCAATACTACTACCACACGCGAAGAATGGACGGCACTGTACCACGTCATATCACTGAAACCCACTAGGCCAAACTAGCCCGCCTAGGTCATCTATTTTGGAACAGAGCGAGTACGTCTCTGCACTGCTATGATTTTGTGTTGCACGTCATATCACTGAAACCCACTAGGCCAAACTAGCCCGCCTAGGTCATCGATCGCTAAGCCTACAATTTTAGGAGCTAGGGCTATTGGTCGATCGACGAGGGATAAGTATAAGCTTACCACGAGCTCATCAGCCCCAACGTTTCTCTTCGGTGAGTGTTTTGCAAGTACTATAGCTCACACAGTAGCTAGCCTACTAACTCCAAGAATCATCAAACAAGCCCTGCTGATATGATAAACAGTTCAAACTTACATCTAATCATGCCATATATTACATCAAAAGCTGGTGAGGATACATCTGTTTCCATAACTCGGAGAGGGTTCGCATGATTCACTATCAAACAAAAGTAGCAAGATCCGCCCACACAAGACAGTGCACTAGCCCTAAGATGGTTTGATAACACGCATCATTCTGGTAATTAAACACAGGGCAATGCAAACTACCCTGAAGGATTAGCGCGACCAACTATTTCTTGTCATCGATCTCTCGGGCAATGACCATAGCACGGACAGCGGCATGGGAATCGATTTCTGGGGCGATGTCCGCAGGACTGACCGCGACATCGAAATCGATCTCTGGGGCGATGTCCATAGGATGGACAGCGGCATCGTAATCAATCTCCGGGGTGATGCCAACAGGACGGGCCACGACATCGGAATCATCAAGGACGTCCACTGGCACCTGCACAACCCTAACATATTAGCAAGCACATTGCAAATAATCAAAAACCACAACTATGGTAATAAGCCATTATTTTTTACCTTGTGCAGCTCACCGGGGGATCTCAACCCTCCGGGGGCCATCTCCTCATCCTCGATGGGGGCCATCACCTTGCCAGGGGAATACTGCTTCTCAACGGCGACTATCTCCTCAAACTCGGTCTTGAGCCTCACATAGGTGGCAATCAGAGTTCCTGGGGTAGGCACGGTGGGGCCCTTGCTGTTCTTCCAACTTCCTTTGAGGAGTTCGTCCACCAACGTCCTCAACTCTTTGGCCAATGCTTGTTTCTTGGAGTTCTTCGTCTCCATGGGTTGGCCCGCCAACATGGTCAACTCGTTGGTCGGTGCTTGCTTCCTGGAGATCGTTGTCTCCAGTGGGTTGTCCGCCGGCAACTCTTTGCCTAGTGCTCCAGGATCCATCAATGAACTGACAAACAAAAAGCAATCGAAAGGAAACCACAATCGCAATGAAAACGGGAAAAGAATAGGATGTGAGAATCGGTCGGTGCTTCACAAAAAGAAGATTCTTGGAATGAAAATATAGCAGCATAAATGATTCGCCCACCTTTCCTTTGTCGGTACAGAAGAAAAATGGCAGAAGTGAGTAGCCTAGAGTGAGGTTTTCTTCAATAAAGGGAAGAAAGGGCTTGAACGAGCGTTCCAGTGAAATGATGGTTGCTTCGTCCAGTCCAACTTGGAGGCCACCTTACCACTGCTGGTAAAGGTGTGGGTTTTGTGATATGATGGGTCATGACGGCCACACTGGGGTTACAGGTGAGTCTCGACTGTAGCACCTCGCTGTGATTTGGTGGATGGCACGCGGGCCCGGATGCTTTGAAATGTCCCGCATGTAGATAGAGCGGCTAGTCATATAGGAGTGCTCAATATTATGCACCACGACCAAGGCGGAGAGGAAAACGAGAGAACTACGTAATTAATGCATGAGTTTAATTAGCGTAGTTTTGTAAAGTACGAGATACATTCCTCCAATCGCAAAATGCCTTGGTTCACGAGATTTGAGATTTGAGCCCTATAAACCGGAAGGGAGGGAATACTGCACACGGTGTAATCTAGTCACTTATTGAAATCTCTAGAAAGGCAAATACTCCTTTCCGGTTTACAGGGCTATACTACTCCCTCCGTCTAGGTGTGTAAGTCATCTTGCGAAAACCAAATAGTCCCAAAACACTTAGGCACGGTGCATTAACTTCTACCTTGTTTCTTGTTTCTTGACATATCAACCAATAAGAGATGAGAGGTGTGCATGCTTTTAATGACTTGCAATGGCTAGTTCATTGCATGCAATGCTATTAATTAGCAAATAAACATTGGTGACCCCAGGAGGAAATGGTGCTAAGCGCGTGGACCTATGCAGAATGAGTATCAATCAATGGATAATGGAGTTTAATTGTTAAACAATAGCAATTTTGTCTCATGCAAGAGTCTGGCTAGTACTCCAAGGAACAGCACCACGCGAGCGTTCGCAACTGCCACGTTCGGGTTGCGCTTGGCTCTTTGCCTCTTCGAGAAGACGAACAATAATGATGTTACTCCTACTTCTACAGTATAGAATCCGCTGCTGCATGTCCGTCCACTTCGTGCGGGAGGGATAGCGAAAGCTTCAAATTACTGCTCCTGCCTTTGCGTCTATGACAGGTGGTTGGCCCTCCTATCATGCAGCCAAAGGCAGGTGCAGTTAAGGCACCAGAGCTTAGTCCGCGAGGGAGAGGGCGTTGTAGTAATCAAATTTCTCAGTCTTGTACGAGTTGACGAATATAGGGGTTGCGTGCTTGCTAGGGTTGCTTGCTAGGGTTGCTCACTACGTATATATAGGTCGGAGCCTCCGCGCTTGCTTGCTAGGGTTGCTCTATTCACACACTCTCATCCTCTCCAGATTTAAACAAGATAGGGGTCGTAACACTGTCTTTCTCCCTTCAAAAAACACTGGCTTTCTATCCTCACCGCTGGTTATAGATCCGGACGTATCCCCCTCCGTCGGTGAAGGGGAGGAGGGGCAGCGTTTAGGCCGTCGTCGACAGCGAGGGAGGAGACCCACTGCCGGCTGCACCATTATCTCTGGCCGAGCGCCGGCGCGGGAGGTCCTCCGATCCCTTCGTCGTTGCCTATGGGCGGATCCGACCTCCCGCCGCCCACCTATCCACATCCCGACGACCTTCAGGTATATCTTCGTTCGAACCCGCCTTAGCTCTACTTCCCCAGCTCGCTACGTCGCTGCATGTGCATCATTTTCTACCTCTCAGCCCCTCTCAATCGGATAGTCCAACGTCACATATTTTTTCTTCTTCTATTGTTAGAGGTAAAGCTACTTCATGGAGTCGAATCTTGTAGTCCCTCCGTCTGAAAATACTTGTCATTGAAATGGATGTATCTAGATGTATTTTAGTTCTAGACACATCCATTTTGATGACAAGTAATCCCGGACGGAGGGAGTACTTGGTTCAAACAAGAAATAAAGTGGGGGTGGGGGAATTTAGTATGTACATCGGACTTGGTACAAACAGGAAGGAAAGGGGGTGAAAGTAGTACAGACTGGTCATCCAACCGGTCTCTTGGTCGAAAAGGGAAATATAGGGGTAATGTTGTACAGAGTGGTATGACCAGGACTAGATTTGCTATCCACACATAGGAGTAGGTGGCTAGAGTGAACAAAAATGGGACCAACCTAGATATGTTTCTTGGATGTTTGTTTCTCGGGGCAACAAACTATGAATCACCACTTTATGCCCCTGTTTACGTACATGGTGCTGGACTGCTGGTGCACCCACTGTTATAAGCCATGACAAGTTTAGCCAAATGTTTTTGCCTGTAATTGTTTGAGACTCTGACTGTTTCCTCTGTGCCTTTTTGTGCAAACAGGGATATCCAATTCACCTGGTTGCTGTTGTGACCTTTTGGTGCACTGCACAAAACTCTTCTTAAAAGAAGTGACTTCTGTGTTTAACTGGAATGTCAGAATGGAACAGTTGGTTCATTTTGGTGGAACTGCACAAAGGGAGATCTGTGTTCCAATCCTCATCATCCATATTGGTGCCATAACCTTCCTTTAGGTAAGAATGATATTTAATGCATGTGTTCATCTCTATTTTTCGACTGCCATGAGAAAATAATGTTGTTTTTTACTAGTACACTTGTACTCCCTCACTGACAAAACCAATTCTGAATTAGAAGGCCAATCATGTACTTGGTTTCACCAACTGGTGAGGAGAAAGAGAAATAGAGCATGAAGAGGAAGAAGAAGAAAAAGAAGAAGAAGAATAAACAGTGCCAAGGCGATCTTGCTGAAGCCAGAGACCTCAGTCGAGGCCATTCAAGGGCTCCGGCAACGACTACCTTACATGTGAGACGATCCTCCAGGGAGCCCTTCCACTTCTGCTGTCTCACTTAATTAATTAGGAGTACTTAAGTACCACTAATTTATTACTGCCTAATTTTCCTGTTGGAGTTAAACAAATCTTTAGTAGGACCCTATGTTGAATCATGTACGTGTGTATGTTTGTCTATGGAGGTGAATCATGTGGTGGAGCAGGGAGGGAATATTATTAGTGTCATGACATAATAGTGCTATTGTTTTGCATGTTAATTTATTGCCATTGGTTCAATGAGGTAATGTTTTGCGTATTGTCCATCATGAATTTGATGCTACTGGTTGAGTAATATGCTAATGTATTCCTATCCTTTCTCACTAAGCTAATGAAGGTTTCACCTTGTTCCTACTTGTGCAAACAGGGATCATGTTGTGCCAATCATACATTAAATGGAACTACACAAGACAATACAATGAACTGTATCCCAGCCAGTGCTTTAACTCTGCTGGAAGTTCTTGATAATCTTTCGATATAATCTCAGCACTGGTAAACAAGAGTGATTTCAACCATACATTTGAAGTGCACAAAAATATATAGTATTGTGTGATTCCAGCAAGTGCTTTATCATCTCTTATGGGACTACATGAATAAGCTTTTTTTCTCAGGTTGGTACGGGCCTAAGGCCTTCATCCATATTAGTTTGCTGTCATCTCTATTTGTATTGTGCTACTGTCATGAGAAACTCCTTTATCTTTGCACGTTAAAGTTTTGCAACCTATGATAAATGGCAATGCTTTGAGTGTTGAGTTGAGCTAATTGGCACTGATTAAATAAACCAATACCTCTCTTTAAGCAAGACTACTATGTTGCTAACTTTACCCATTAAGATAAGGAGGGTGCTTCTATTTGTTAGTGTATGTTTCATAAACTAGTCCCACTATTACAGTAATCTCACTCTCTCAATATATGTGCCAACAGGGATGCTCGATTTTGGTGGAACTACACAAAAACTTTGGGTGCTTCATTGCCTCGACAGCTTCCGTCCTTTCCTGTCAGTCGCTAAACTCTACATGCTTTCTTCCTTTGCTGTCAGTCGCTTGGCTTATCTCGGCTTCCAGTCAAAGGAAATAGTAATTGATATGCTACCTCACACAGGTTGGTACTGGTCTTTATCCTGATTATTGTGCCTGTCATATGTATTGGTAATTTGGTATTGTGCTACTGTTTGCCGATTTCATAAAGGAGTAATTTGGAGCCCGAACTCGCAGGCAAATCATTACATCGGGTGATTTCAGTAGAACTGCACAAAATGATCAGATGGACATGTACTTATGCTGCTACTATGTACTCCAAAGTTCACTCAGACAAGCATCGATGTTGACAAGAAGTGCATATATTCATTTGAGTATCAACCGGCGTCAACCAATTGTCAAACTCCAAGTGTTAGGAGAGTGAATGCCAAAAATATTGCTTGGTGCATAGCCCAGAAAAACGTAGTCCAGTCTTTGGTCCCAACTTGTGCCTTTTGGTTACCGGCAAATATGGTAGCGAACTATATGGCATGGAGTCTAAAGATTCCAGACAAGTTGGTTGACGCGTATATTCATCTGGCACTTAATTAGTCTACACACCAAGGATGCTCCATTTTAGTTGAATTGCACAAAAAATTTAGGTGGTTCATTTTCTCAACCGCCTCCTTTCTCGTCTTCAATGTAGAATTTTGGCGAGATACAGGACCAAGATGACCCAGTAAACTGGTTGGGTGAAAGTAGTGGCCAAGTTGCTCAAACCTCCCTCGGCACGAGGCCACTATTTGAGGATAAACCAACAAGCAAAGTTCAGATTGTCTGTGCTGCCTCTTATGTACTCAAAAGTTTACTCGTACAAGAACTAATTTTAGCAAGAAGTACCTCCGATTGAACACCATTTACCAGTCTGTACCCTAGGTAATTAAAGTTCGTCCATGGATCATATTGGCTGTGATCTCAATCATTTGGATGCATAAACATACTAAACATGTGTATATCTGAATATTTTTGTAAATTATGTATGAATATTGTCGTGTGATCTATCAATCATTTGGATGCATAGATATGCTGAGATTGTGTATATATGAATCTTTTGAGTTGTTGATTGTGAATGTTGGCTATGGATATGAACGTGTCATGTGAACCTGAGTTTGATATGAATGTTTACCTTTTCTGTTGTATTTGTGTGTGAACTTGTTAGTATGCCTACTGTGGGGTATAAAACGCAGGTCTCTTATAAAAGTAATGTTGTGTCCAATTTATGTTTTCCCTTCTAACCAAATTATATATATTTATATTATTACTATTATCGTATATTTTATAGAGACTTATATATACATTATAAAAACATCCCAACTTATAAAAGTAAATGTTTAACGGAAGTTGGCAAGGAAAATCCTGGTTGTTTTTGACTCACAGGCAAGGAAATTCCTGGTGATTGCGTACAAAAGCTTGCGAAGATTTTAAGGACCAATTTAATAATAACGCGCTCATTTTTATTTTGAGCAATAACTCGCTAATTTCTTAATTATATATATATATATATAATGTGCCTCTCCGGTTTATTATTTGATATTAATTGCTCCCTCTAATATAACATTATACTCCCTCCGTCCGAAAATACTTGTCATCAAAATGGACAAAAAGGGATGTATCTAAAACTAAAATACATCTAGATACATCCCTTTTATCCATTTTGATGACAAGTATTTCCGGACGGAGGGAGTATATATAACGAGCCCACCTAATACGTGTATTTCAAGGAAGTGCAAATTGGCTGGGATTTCCTAGAAAGTATAAATGGGCCTGATTGACGCGAAATTATTTGTTCACCCAGCCCAGCAAATGGACTGTACATTCTAGAAAACATGGGTTAAATATATGCCACATTTTTACAGGATGACATGTGGGCCAATAGGTCGAAGCCTACGCAGGGCGTTGTCAACTTGGTCAAAAAATGATTGTGTCATCCATAGCCATTGGATTTATATCCAACGGCCGGCATGCACCTTCAATCTCTCGTCTTCTTCATCCAGCGTCGCCGGGACCGCCTGGTCCAGCCTCCAGCGGCTAGCGGCTCTGCTTAGCATGAATCACTGCGAAGCGCTACCCCACCGCCGGCCAGGCTATCCCTCCACCCCTCGACACCTCATGTTATTCTCCACAGACTACAGCCCACGCCGCAATAGAACCAGTTATAAGCCTTCTCCTCCTCTCAATCTGCGACTCCACTACCGCATTTTCCCATCTCCGAGTCGTTCCCATCCAGGGCCTCGCCGTCGTCCACCACCTCGCTGCGTTCGGTGCAGCATGGTCAACAAACGAGAGTCATCAGAAGAGGACTTTACGTGGAGAGTCTGACGGCTGGGACCCATGAGGTCCATGGTCGCACGCAAGGAAAGTTCCTCCTTATTAAGCTGAAAAAAATGTTTCCTCCACCTGACAGCTGGAACCCACCGGCAGTACCTTCGCACGGAAGGAAGTGCCTCCTTGTTTTGCAAAAAAAAATATTCATCCCGTTGACAGCTGGGACCCGTCAGATTTGGTGACTGACTTGTGGGCCTACTAAGAGGACGTGTACGCACGGCTTTGTCAACTTAATCAACAAATGATTCTAGCAGCTGGACCGTTGGATGTTAATCCAATAGCCGTGCTCCTTCTTCAACCTCTGTTCTTGCTCCTGTCTCCCGTGGGCGGCACCGCGGCTGTGCTGCCGCGCACCTAAACCAGTGAAGTTTCCCACTCCTCTCCATCTGCGACTCCACTTCAGCTTAATAAATAGTAACGTCTTCGGTTTTAGCCCGGTTTTCCGTAGATTAACCAGGCAATTCTCTTCTTCTTAATTATTCGATGAAGAAATTATTTTGCCTCCGTTTCAAAAAAAATAGTAACGTCTAACTGAGCCAGTTAGTTAGATGCATACACTTGGTGTAGTAGGATCTTTATTTAATTTGATACATACACTTGTTCTTTTTTGGTATCCCTTTTGTAATGATGGCTGATGTTTGGTTTGGAAGAGAGAGCTGCGTCTTCACTCTTCTGGCCTGCTTACTGCTTCTGTTGCACCCCCAGCCCTGGTTGCTGCTGCTGCTATTTTCAATGTACAATCAGTAGTATATTTCGTCTGTTGGTTGAATAAATGTGTTGTTAGAATGACAAACACAATGTTTTGGAAGTCGTTGCACGGTTCGATCCTTTAGTGCCCCGTACCATACGTAGCACATACTATTTATCGTATGGAACACATTTTTTTTAAACTCGGAACACATTTCCACTTGTTGATAACATGCAGCCCACTAATGAAGGCCCAATAGAGAAGCCCATAATTAACTGGAAGGGAGGCTCTCACATGAATCCGGCCCAGGTACATGCTCATGGTCCCCTAAACATAAATAAGTAAATAAATAAATAAAGCTAAATGCTCATGCACCAGTTCTTTGGGAAAATAGGTAGCCCAGTATTTCTTTTTGAAGAATACCCAAGCTAGGCCTATTTGTTTTCTCCAAATTACCGGGCTGCAAATCTTTCAAGACGAGGAGGGCTGCATTCCGGCTTGGCTTAAGAGTATGGTCAATGTCTGTTAAAAGTAATATCAAAAGGGGTTTAAAATTCCAAAAAAAATTATAGCAAATGGGATATAAGTTTCTTTTTTTGTTTTTGTTCTTCACTGATATCTTATACGTATTTCATTGGATTTAACATGACATAGTACTAATTTATTTTTAAATTTGTTTTAGTATGGCTATTAATTTTTGGATTAAGAATATTTCGTTTCCCAGCAAAAATTTGCAAATTTTCAAAATTTCCCACATATTTAGTTAATTTTTTGACCCTGGTACTGACCAGAAAATGGCCAGCAATTCTAAAAATGGAAAACAGGCTGCAATAAAATTCCATATGAATTAGAAAATGAGTAATAATTATAAAAATAATAGCAAATGGGCTGTACACGCCACAGATTTCGAGGCCGACTTGTTTACGCAAGGCTTTGTCAGTGAACACACGATTCTAGCAGCAGTTAGTGTTGGATGTCCATCCAACGGCCGACGTGCTTCTTCAATCTCTGATCTTCCTGCTCCAGCCGCCTAAACTAGCGCCGGTGGGACTGCCTGCTCCCTCCTCTTGTGGCCCGCTGTGATGCCGCGTAGGCTTCCCCGGCCCACCCTACTCCCTCCGCTGGCCTGGCCGCACGCAATCAACTGCCTCCTTATTACAGGAAAAAAATGATTCCTCCCACTGACATCTGGGGTGCACCGGTTGGGAGGCTGACCTGTGGGCCTACTAAGTTGACACGTACGTAGGGCTTGTCAACTTAGTCAGCAAACGATTCTAGCAGCAGTAACTGTTGGATTTGAATCGAATGGTCCTGCTGCTTCTTCAATCGCTGCTCTTCTTGCACCAGCCGCCCAAACCAGCGCCGGGGAGACCGCCCGCTCCTGCCTCCAGTGGCCGGTTGTGCTGCCGACGAGGCCTCATCGCCCCCTACTACTCCCACCGCTAGCCAGGCCCTGCGGCGATGGCAGCCTCACACTGCAGCCGAACCAGTGAACCCTCATACTCCTCTCCGCGTGGGCATCCACTGTCGCGTCTTCCCCGGCTCCGTGTCGTCCCCTTCCTAGGCCTTGCCATCGTCCACTGCCTTGGTGCTCTCGGCGCGGCGTGGTCAACGTGGTCAACGACATTCCATCGGAAGAGTACTGTACGTGGAGAGGCTGACAGCTGGGTCCATGGCCACAGCCCAGTTTTTTTGTGATTTGCCAAGTAAGTCGCTTTGTCAGGCCTGTTGGGCTGCAAATCTTTCAAGACAAGGAGAGCTTTCATTCGGCTGGCCAACAAAATGGCCCATCAGTAATGAGAAATGGGCTGTACATTTTTAAAACACATCAAACCGGCAATTAGTTTCAAATATCTTTTTTTCATTTCGAGATTTCAAATTACATTAATTTTTATGCGTGGAGAATTTGTTGGATTTTATATTGATATACATTTATTTTTAAAATCAGTTTGAATGTGAGTCGAAATTTCGGGATTAAAAACAGTTCGGACCGCACCGAAATATGCAAAATTTCGTATAATTTTTTAACTGTGGCCACAATATGGGCTGTAATGCTAACAAAAAGAATATGGGCTTCAAAAAAACCTTAATAATTAGCAAATGAGCTGTAAATTATTAGAAATAATGGCAGATGGGCTATATGTTGTTTTCCACAGATTTGAGGCTTTCCTAAAAAAAGGTTGACGCACAAGCAGTGACTGTTGGATGGCCATCCAACGGCGGTCGTGCTTCTTCAATGTCTGCTCTTCCTGCTCTAGGCGCTCAAACAGGCGCTGGCGGGACTGCCTGCTCCCTCCTCCCTGCG
The DNA here is from genome assembly GCF_002162155.2 of Triticum dicoccoides. Lineage (NCBI taxonomy): Eukaryota > Viridiplantae > Streptophyta > Magnoliopsida > Poales > Poaceae > Triticum > Triticum dicoccoides. The sequence goes on from NC_041386.1 coordinate 471,647,122, forward strand.
GTCGGCTCTGCTGCCGCGCAGGCCTCACCGCCCCACCGTACTCCCATCGCTGGCCTAGCCATCCCTCTACTCACCCATACCTGTTGTTATTCTCCGGCGATGGCAGACGAACGAGTAAACCCTCGTACAGTCATACTCCCCTCCGCGTGGGATACAACTGACGAGTCTTCCCTGCCTCTGTTTCATTCCCTTCCTAGGCCTCGCCTCGTCCACCGCCCTGGTGCTCTCGGCATGGCCTGGTCAATGTGGTCAACGACCGACATGCATCTGAAGTGGACTTTACGTGGAGAGGCCAACAGCTGGGTCCACGGCCGCACGCAAGGAAATGCCTCCTTATTATGCGCAAAATAATGATTCCTCCACCTGACATCAGGGACCCACCGAAAGGGCCTCTGTATTTCGCGAGAAAAACGTTACCGCCGCTGACAGCTCGGCCCACCAGCTATATCTTCGCACGCAAGGAAGTGCCTTCTTATTACGCACAAAAAAAATGAATACTCCCCCTGTTAGCTGGGACCCAGTATAGTGGCAGGCTGACTTGTGGGCCTACTAAGTTGACGAGGACGGAGGGCTTTGTCAACTTAGTCAATATGCATGATTCTAGCTCTAGTGATCATACGATGTCCATCCAACGGCCGTAGTGCTTCTTCAACCTCTGGTCTTCTTGCTCCAGCCGCCCAAACCAGCGTCGGTCGTGCCTCGTGCTCCTGCCTCCCGTGGCCGGCTTCAATGCGACGGAGGCCTCACCACCCCCTACTACTCCCACCGCTGGCCAGGCCATCCCTCTACTCACCCACACCCCCTGCTATTCTGCGGCGACGGCAACCTCACACCGCAGCGAACCAGTGAACCCTCGTACTCCTCTATGCGTGGGCACCCACTATTGCGTCTTCCCCGGCTCCGCGTCGTACCCTTCCTAGGCCTCGCCGTCGTCCACCGCACTGGTGCTCTCGGCGCGGCGTGGTCAACGTGGTCAAGGAATGGCTTCCATCGGACGTGGACTGTATGTGGAGAGGCTGACAGCTGGGTCCACGGCCGCAGCAAGGAAGTGCCTCCTTATTACGTGCAAAATAATTATTCCTCCACCTGACAGCGGGGACCCACCGGACGGGCCACTGTATTTCACCCCCCTGACTACTGGGACCCACCAGGTACATCTTCGCACGCAAGGAAGTGCCTGACAGACGGGACCCACTTGGTCGAAGCATACGTAGCGTTGTCATTCTGGTCGCGAACGTGTACGTACATATATACTGGTGGATGTAGAGGCGCGCACGTGTCGTAGTAGAGGCAGCCAGGGTGCAAGAAAGAAAATACGGCCACATATGTGTACATACGGGCGGGGTCTCGAACGCCTACTCACGCATACGTACGGCTAGGGCTCGTGTACATGGCTGGGTCGGAACGGAGAAACAGCGTCATCGTCGTGTTCATGGGGAGGCAACGGAATGTGTCATGTTCATGGGGAGGCAACGGAATGCGTCGTGTTCATGGGGAGGCAACGGAATGCGTCATGTTCATCGGGAGGGCTTGGACAAAACAGGCGATGGAAACGAGGCCTCGCGTACCGCAGAACGGAGGAAACGGCCTTGTGTTCGACCGGCCACGTTCGAAACGGGATCCTGCTCATCGGGAGGGGTCTAGCATACCGCAAAATGTAGGAAACGGACCTCCTACGATCGAAACGGGGGTCCTGTTCATCGGGAGGGGTGTGGCGTACCGCAAAACGGAGGAAATGGACTTGTGTTGGAGCGCTACGGTCGAAACGGGGGTCTTGTTCATCGGGAGGGGTGTGGCGTACCGCAAAACGGGACTCCACGGGATACTGTTCATCTCCACCGTCGACCTCCTCCAGCCTCCACGGGCTCCTGTTCATCCAGCCTCCACGGGCTCCTGTTCATCCAGCCTCCACCGCGTGCTACTCCACTGGCTACTGTTCAACCACCCCTCCACCATCTACTATTCATCCAGCCCTCCACACCACGGGGTCCTGTTCAACCACCCCTCCATGGGCACCCCTCCATTGTCGACTGTTCATCCAGCCCTCCACACCACGGGGTCCTGTTCAACCACCCCTCCAC
>NC_041386.1:471649538-471674713 GCF_002162155.2 Triticum dicoccoides
CATCGATCGGCTTCAGTTAGCAGCAGTAGCGAAGGAATCGCTCGGTCGGGTTCAGTTCACAGCCATCGATCGATCGCTCGGGTTCAGTAACGGGTAGCCTGCAGTGCAATTGCTCAGGTTCAGTTAGAGCCCAACGCCTCGCACACACGCGCGTACGTGTACGAGAGAAACGCGCATCGCTCGGCCCCCGACCTCCCACCGTAACCGGGAACTCCCTGAAATTTTCCTCCCCCTCGCTTCTACCACGGTTTTTCTGTCATGGACAGCCCAAAGAATGTCATGCAGCTGCATCTCCGGCCCGCCCAGGACGAAAAGCCCATTTTCTATCATGATTTTTTATCATAGAAGTAGGAGCCCACCACATCTATGATGATACCGGGTTTTGTCACAATTATTGTCATACAAGTGTCATATGTATGACAGAAAAAAATTTCATTCGGCCCAAAATGTCATGGATGTGTATTTTTTTTGTAGTGAAGCTTGCCATGTCCGAATAGATAGTCGTCGTCGCGTGTCGGGGCACACCCCCGCGATCTGTAGATCGATCTGGTATGTCCTGCTCTACTATCCAGGTTCTGCCGAAGGTCATATGTATATGTCCGAGCCGTTTTATCCCTGCCTTTATAGCGAGGTTGTACGAGCTGGCGTTCGGCTTGAGTTGCCGCTTTGTCCCGGCCACGTAGTGGTCGGTCAGCCGCATTGTGCGCTGATGGCACGGGCTCCAGCGCCTCGTCATCGAACTGGGGTAGTAATTTGTGCTTCGGGTAACTTTTGAGTGGTCGCTCGAGGCCGTATTCCTCGGCTGCCAGAACATTAGTCCATCTATCATTGAACAGATCTTGATCATCTTGAAGCTGTTTCTGCTTCTTTTTCAGGATCCTTGCAGTGGCTATTAGCCGGCGCTTAAAGCGCTCCTACTCGAGAGGTTCCTCAGGCACGATAAAATCCTTGTTGCCAAGGCTCACCTCACCTACGGAGAGTGGAAGATAATTACTGTCCTCCGAGTCTTCGTGCATGGCCTGTTCACCAGGGCTGACTTGCCCGTCTTCCCATTCGTCATGTTCGGAAGTTGGCTCAACGGGGTCTTTATTGTCTTCGGCATCGTCTAGAGTATTGTTTTCTCCTGTGCCGGTATTTCTATCTTTTTCACGGCGTGACTTAGAGTGGCGTCGCTGTCATCAGCACTTTGGCTGTATCTCATGAGGTTTATCTTCCACTGGGTCTTCTTTGTCATCGCCGTTAACTTCTTTGGGTGTGTCCACCATGTATACGTCGTAGGAGGAGGTGGCCATCCAGCGCTTGGTAAATGGAGGGTTTTGGGCCTGCTCCTCTTCGGCATCATCGTCCATACCGTCGATGCCTTCGGAGTCATAGTCAAGCACGTTGGTTAGATCTTCGACGGTGGCTATTAAGTGGGAGGTGGGTGGGAAACGAAATTCCCCGTCATCAGCCCCCAGTTCAAATCGGATATAATTCGGTCGTGAGTCCCCTGCTAAAGAGAGGGTTTTTAATGAGTTTAGCACATCACCTAAAGGAGAGTGCCGAAAGATGTCCGTAGAACTGAATTTGACGATCGGTGCCTGGTAAGGCTTGGCGGACGTGGATGCATGTAGTTTGGAATCAGTGATCGGAGATGAATCCAGGGGTCCGGTGACGTGGACCCCGCTCAAAGCCGAGTCTGCGTGCGGCTCCAATGCCGATGAGTCTGTGGCTTTCGTGGCGGGGTTAAGCTTCCCGTCTTCGGATGGCACAGGCTGCTCCGGATCTAGGGCCAGAGCGCTTACAGGTGCAATCTCCTGGGTATGGTCCGATGACAGATTTAGGTCATGTTCATCGTGGTGGCGGGGAGCGGCTGCCATGGGCTCAAATCCGTCGAAGGTCAAGTCTCCGAGGATATCGGCGACGAAGTTCAAGCTTCCAAACCTGACCTGACGGCCAGGGGCATACCTGTCGATCTGCTCTAGATGGCCAAGCGAGTTGGCCTGCAGTGTGAAGCTGCCGAATACGAAGATCTGGCCAGGGAGAAATACATCCCCCCGGGTAGCGTTGTTGTTGATGATGGATGGAGCCATTGAACCTTTTGATTACGACACAGCGGAACTCTCAATGAAAGCACCAATGTCGGTGTCAAAACCGGCCGATCTCGAGAAGGGGGTCCCGAATTATGCGTCTAGGGTCGATGGTAACAGGAGGCAGGGGACACGATGTTTACCGAGGTTCGGGCCCTCTCTACGGAGGTAATACCCTACTTCTTGCTTGATTGATCTTGATGAATATGAGTATTACAAGAGTTGATCTACCACGAGATCGTAATGGCTAAAACCCTACAAGTCTAGCCTATATGATTATGATCGTCTCTGCCTCTACGGACTAAACCCTCCGGTTTATATAGACACCGGAGGGGACTAGGGTTTTACAAAGTTGGTTACAGAGAAAGGAATCTTCATATCTGAATGCCAAACTTGCCATCCACGCCAAGGAGAATCCCATCCGAACACGGGTGAGAGTCTTCGGTCTTGTATATTCATAGCCCATCAGTCCACCCATGTCCAACATGCCAGACGCCCGAGGACCCCTTAGTCCAGGACTCCCTCAGTAGCCCCTGAACCAGGCTTTAATGACGAGGTGTCCGGCGCGCAGATTTTCTTCGGCATTGCAAGGCCGGTTCCTCCTCTGAATACTCCAACATAGTATTCGAACACAATGAACGTGCCCGGATCTGCAAAACAAGTACCACACACCACCACAAAGAGTATAATATTTTACGAGTCCAATCTGCTGACAACTTTCTTGTAACGGGACATCACGTCCCTGCCCGGTTATTATTTCAAACCATTTTTAGCCCGTCGCTCCATGTTTCAAGACGCGGTTTTATTGGCACGTCTTGTCGAAGCAGAGATCGTGTCCCTGCTACCTCTTGAGCTTGCGTTGGTTTTCCCCGAAGAGGAAGGGATGATGCAGCAAAGTAGCGTAAGTATTTCCCTTAGTTTTTGAGAACCAAGGTATCAATCCAGTAGGAGGCCATGCTCAAGTCCCTCGTACCTGCACAAAATGATAGCTACTCGCAACCAACACGATTAGGGGTTGTCAATCCCTTCACGGTCACTTACGAGAGTGAGGTCTGATAGATATAATATTTTTGGTATTTTTGGTATAAAGATGCAAAATAAAAAGTAAAGGCAAAGTAAAAAAGCAAAGCAAGATTGAAGTGATGGAGATTGATATGATGAGAATAGACCCGGGGGACATAGGTTTCACTAGTGGCTTCTCTCAAGAGCATAAGTATTCTACGGTGGGTGAACAAATTATTGTTGAGCAATTGACAGAATTGAGCATAGTTATGAGAATATCTAGGCATGATCATGTATATAGGCATCACGTCCATGACAAGTAGACCGAAACGATTCTGCATCTACTACTATTACTCCACTCATCGACCGCTATCTAGCATGCATCTAGAGTATTAAGTTAAAAAAAGAGTAACGCTTTAAGAAAGATGACATGACGTAGAGAGATAAATTCATGCAATATGAAATAAACCCCATCTTGTTATCCTCGATGGCGACGATGCAATACGTGCCTTGCTGCCCCTTCTGTCACTGGGAAAGGACACCGCAAGATCGAACCCGAAGCTAACCACTTCTCCCATGGCAAGAACTACCAATCTAGTTGGCCAAACCAAACGGATAATTCAAAGAGACTTGCAAAGATAACCAATCATACATAAAAGAATTCAGAGAAGATTCAAATATTATTCATAGATAGACTTGATCATAAACCCACAATTCATCGGTCTCAACAAACACACCGCAAAAAGAAGATTACATCGAATAGATCTCCACAAGAGAGGGGGAGAACTTTGTATTGAGATCCAAAAAGAGAGAAGAAGCCATCTAGCTACTAACTATGGACCCGAAGGTCTGAGGTAAACTACTCACACTTCATCGGAGAGGCTATGATGATGTAGAAGCCCTCCGTGATGACGGCCCTCTCCGGCGGATCTCCGGAACAGGCCCCAAGATGGGATCTTGTGGATACAGAAAGTTGCGGCGGTGGAATTAGGTTTTTAGCTCCTGTTTTGTTCGTTTGGGGGTACGTATGTATATATAGGAGGAAGAAGTACGTCGGTGGAGCATCGAGCGGCCCAGAGGCAGGGGGCCCGCCCCCACCCTCGTGACCCCCTCTCTGATGCCTTGGCGTAGGGTCCAAGTCTCCTGGATCACGTTCGGTGAGAAAATCACATTCCCGAAGGTTTCATTCCGTTTGGACTCCGTTTGATATTTCGTTTTTCGAAACACTGAAATAGGCAAAAAACAACAATTCTGGGCTGGGCCTCCGGTTAATAGGTTAGTCCCAAAAATAATATAAAATTGGAAAATAAAGCCCAATATAGTCCAAAACAGTAGATAATATAGCATGGAGCAATCAAAAATTATAGATACGTTGGAGACGTATCAGGCATCCCCAAGCTTAATTCCTGCTCGTCCTCGAGTAGGTAAATGATAAAAAGAGAATTTTTGATGCGGAGTGCTACTTGGCATAATTTCAATGCAAATCTTCTTAATTGTGATATGAATATTCAGATTCGAAAGATTCAAGACAAAAGTTTATATTGACATAAAAATAATAATACTTCAAGCATACTAACAAAGCAATTATGTCTTCTCAAAATAACATAGCCAAAGAAAGTTATCCCTACAAAATCATATAGTCTGGCTATGCTCTATCTTCACCACACGAAGTATTTAAATCATGCACAACCCCGATGACAAGCCAAGCAATTGTTTCATACTCTAACTTTTTCAAAACTTTTTCAATCTTCACGCAATACAGGAGCGTGAGCCATGGATATAGCACTATAGGTGGAATAGAATGGTGGTTGTGGAGAAGACAAAAAGGAGAAGATAGTCTCACATCAACTAGGCGTATCAACGGGCTATGGAGATGCCCATCAATAGATATCAATGTGAGTGAGTAGGGATTGCCATGCAACGGATGCACTAGAGCTATAAGTATATGAAAGCTCAAAAAGAAACTAAGTGGGTGTGCATCCAACTTGCTTGCTCATGAAGACCTAGGGCAATTTGAGGAAGCCCATCATTGGAATATACAAGCCAAGTTCTATAATGTAAAATTCCCACTAGTATATGAAAGTGGTAACATGAGAGACTCTCTACTATGAAGATCATGGTGCTACTTTGAAGCACAAGTGTGGTAAAAGGATAGTAACATTGTCACTTCTCTCTTTTTCTCTCATTTTTTATTTTATTTGGGCATTTTCTCTTTTTTTATGGCCTCTTTTTATTTGGGCTTCTTTGGCCTCTCTTTTTATTTATTTTATTTTTTGTTCGGAGTCTCATCCCGACTTATGGGGGAATCATAGTCTCCATCATTCTTTCCTCACTAGGACAATGCTCTAATAATGATGATCATCACACTTTTATTTTTCTCACAACTCAATACTTCAAACAAAATATGACTCTATATGAATGCCTCTGGCGGTGTACCGGAATATGCAATATGACAATGATGGAGTGTGTCATAATAAACGGAACGGTGGACAGTTGCATGGCAATATATCTCGGAATGGCTATGGAAATGCCATAATAGGTAGGTATGGTGGCTGTTTTGAGGCAGGTATATGGTAGGTGTATGATACCGGTGAAAAGTGTGCGGTATTAGAGAGGCTAGCAAAGGTGGAAGGGTGAGAGTGCGTATAATCCATGGACTCAACATTAGTCATAAAGAACTCATATACTTATTGCAAAAATCTAGAAGTTATCAAAGCAAAGTATTACACGGATGCTCCTAGGGGGATAGATTGGTAGAAAAAGACCATCGCTCATCCTCGACCGCCACTCATAAGGAAGACAATCAATAAATAAATCATGCTCCAACTTCATCACATAACGGTTCACCATACGTGCATGATACGGGAATCACAAACTTTAACACAAGTATTCTTTAAATTCACAACTACTCAACTAGCATGACTTTAATATTATCACCTCCATATCCCAAAACAATTATCATGCTTCAATCTTTTCTTAGTATTCAACACACTCAAAAGAAAGTTTCACAAATCTTGAATACCAAGCATATTATTATTAAGCAAATTACCATGCTATTAAGACTCTCAAAATAATTTAAGTGAAGCATGAGAGATCAATAGTTTATTTAAAACAAATCCACCACCGTGCTCTAAAAGATCTAAGTGAAGCACATAGAGCAAAATTATAACGCTCAAAAGGTATAAGTGAAGCACATAGAGCAAAACTACTTAGCTCAAAAGATATAAGTGAAGCGCATAGAGTATTCTATAAAATTTTAATTCATGTATGGCTCTCTCAAAAGGTGTGCACAGCAAGGATGATTGTGGCATACTAAGACATAAAGACACAAATAATACAAGACGCTCCAAGCAAAACACATATCATGTTGGTGAATAAAAATATAGCTCCAAGTAAATTACCGATGGAAGTGGACGAAAGAGGGGATGCCTTCCGGGGCATCCCCAAGCTTTGACTTTTTGGTGTCATTGGATTATCTTGGGGGTGGCATGGGAATCCACAAGCTTAGGCTCTTGCCACTCCTTGTTCCATAATCCATCAAAAGAATTCACCCAAAACTTGAAAACTTCACAACACAAAACTTAAAGTAGAAAACTCGTGAGCTCCGTTAGCGAATGAAAACAAAAGACAACTTTAAGGTACTGTAATGAAATCATTATTTATTTATATTGGTGTTAAACCTACTGTATTCCAACTTCTCTATGGATTATAAACTATTTTACTAACCATAGATTCATCAAAATAAGCAAACAACACACGAAAAACAGAATCTGTCAAAAACAGAACAGTCTGTAGTAATCTGTATCTAGCGCAAGATCTGGAACCCCAACAATTCTAAAATAAATTGCTGTACGTGAGGAATTTATCTATTAATCATCTGCAAAAAGAATTAACTAAATAGCACTCTTCAAATAAAAATGACAGCAGTTCTCGTGAGCGCTAAAGTTTCTGTTTTTTACAGCAAGTTCAACAAGACTTTCCCCAAGTCTTCCCAATGGTCCTACTTGGCACAAACACTAATTAAACACAAAAAAACACAACCAAAAAAGAGGCCAAATAATTTATTTATTACTAAGCAGGAGCAAAAGCGAGGAATAAAAATAAAATTGGGTTGCCTCCCAACAAGCGCTATCGTTTAATGCCCCTAGCTAGGCATAAAAGCGAGGATAGATCTAGGTATTGCCATCTTTGGTGGGAAATTCTTCGATGAGGCATCTATTTCCCTTAGGAATTTCTTTCTTTCTAGTGATTACTAAACTTTTAGGCACAAGATCAAAAAATTCATTTGTAGCAATTGGTTCCTTAATGATATCAAAAAGATTGGGATGAATACTTATAGATTTAAGATCCACAGTTTCCTTAGATGATTCACCCTTATTTTTAGGAACATACATAAGCTTGGCAATTTTAGTAGGAGGACTTGGAGTATTCTTTATGGAAGAAAAAGCGGTTCCCAAGTTTGTAATGATACCCTCAAGTTTATCAATTCTAATAGAATCTAAGGTCATCCTCTCATTAACTATGGGTTCCTTTTCCTTAATATTTTTCAAAGTCATTCCTACCTTAGATCCATATTGAGTAATTTGATTGTGGATCTTTTTATCTAGATTTTCAATTGATTCAATAGTAGCAACTTTAATTTCAATAATTTCAAGTCTTTGCATAACTTGCTCCAAAGTTAACATGGTTCCATTAACCAAAAGAGGTGGTGAGCCAAATAAATTTAGCATAGCATTATAAGAATCAAAAGTATGGCTACCCAAGAAGTTCCCTCCGGTAATGGTATCGAGGATATATCTATACCCAGGATTAACACCTACATAAAAATTGCGGAGAAGAACTAAGGTAGATTGCTTCCTGGTAGATCTATTTTGAGCATTGCAAATTCTATACCAAACATCTTTTAGATTTTCTCCCTCCTTTTGTTTAAAATTTAGAACTTCACTCTTGGGAGACAACAGAGAAGATATGAGACTAGCCATGACGACAAGCAAAAAAACTAGCACACAAGCAAACAAGAGCAAACGGGCAAAAGAGGCAAATAGAGAGGGGGGATAGAGAGAGAGAGAGAGGGCGGATAAAATGACAAGGGTGAAGTGGGGGAGAGGAAAACGAGAGGCAAATGGCAAATAATGTAATGCGAGAGATAGGGATTGTGATGGGTACTTGGTATGTTGACTTTTTGCGTAGACTCCCCGGCAACGGCGCCAGAAATCCTTCTTGCTACCTCTTGAGCTTGTGTTGGTTTTCCCCGAAGAGGAAGGGATGATGCAGCAAAGTAGCGTAAGTATTTCCCTCGGTTTTTGAGAACCAAGGTATCAATCCAGTAGGAGGCCACACTCAAGTCCCTCGTACCTGCACAAAACGATAGCTACTCGCAACCAACGCGATTAGGGGTTGTCAATCCCTTCACGGTCACTTACGAGAGTGAGATCTGATAGATATAATATTTTTGGTATAAAGATGCAAAATAAAAAGTAAAGGCAAAGTAAAAAAGCAAAGCTAGATTAAAGTGATGGAGATTGATATGATGAGAATAGACCTGGGGGCCATAGGTTTCACTAGTGGCTTCTCTCAAGAGCATAAGTATTCTACGGTGGGTGAACAAATTACTGTTGAGCAATTGACAGAATTGAGCATAGTTATGAGAATATCTAGGCATGATCATGTATATAGGCATCATGTCTGTGACAAGTAGACCGAAACGATTCTGCATCTACTACTATTACTCCACTCATCGACCGCTATCTAGCATGCATCTAGAGTATTAAGTTAAAAACAGAGTAACGCTTTAAGCAAGATGACATGATGTAGAGAGATAAATTCATGCAATATGAAATAAACCCCATCTTGTTATCCTCGATGGCAACGATGCAATACGTGCCTTGCTGCCCCTTCTGTCACTGGGAAAGGACACCGCAAGATCGAACCCGAAGCTAACCACTTCTCCCATGGCAAGAACTACCAATCTAGTTGGCCAAACCAAACGGATAATTCAAAGAGACTTGCAAAGATAACCAATCATACATAAAAGAATTCAGAGAAGATTCAAATATTATTCATAGATAGACTTGATCATAAACCCACAATTCATCGGTCTCAACAAACACACCGCAAAAAGAAGATTACATCGAATAGATCTCCACAAGAGAGGGGGAGAACTTTGTATTGAGATCCAAAAAGAAAGAAGAAGCCATCTAGCTACTAACTATGGACCCGAAGGTCTGAGGTAAACTACTCACACTTCATCGGAGAGGCTATGATGATGTAGAAGCCCTCCGTGATGATGGCCCTCTCCGACGGAGCTCCGGAACAGGCCCCAAGATGGGATCTCGTGCATACAGAAAGTTGCAGCGGTGGAATTAGGTTTTTGGCTCCTGTTCTGTTCGTTTGGGGTACGTATGTATATATAGGAGGAAGAAGTACGTCGGTGGAGCATCGAGGGGCCCACGAGGCAAGGGGGCACGCCCTAGGGGGGCGCGCCCCCACCCTCGTGACCGCCTCTCTGATGCCTTGGCGTAGGGTCTAAGTCTCCTGGATCACGTTCGATGAGAAAATCACGTTCCCGAAGGTTTCATTCCGTTTGGACTCCGTTTGATATTCCGTTTCTTCGAAACACTGAAATAGGCAAAAAACAACAATTCTGGGTTGGGCCTCCGGTTAATAGGTTAGTCCCAAAAATAATATAAAAGTGGAAAATAAAGCCCAATATAGTCCAAAACAGTAGATAATATAGCGTGGAGCAATCAAAATTTATAGATACGTTGGAGACGTATCAGTCCCCTTATTGCGGGATTCTCATCAATATGGGCATGGGTATCCCAACCGTTCTGTTGGCATGATTCCTTAGGAATAGGCAGATTTTAAGGCCTGGGAGGAGGCGTTCAATATTCATTGCCTTTACAAAGGGGCTACGACCCGGCTTTCTCCTTTGCACCAATTCTCTCCAACCTCGATTTCCAGCACCCAAGGTTCAATCTAATTGCTTCGAGCTTCCCAGTCATGGCCGGACCTAGCCCTCAAGGCCGGTGGGTGGCTTCCTCTGTCACAGAGGAGGATAGTGCGAAGCTCCAGGCGGCATGGTACCTGATCGCGGAAATCCCCCACTGGCTTCTTGCTCAAGGGCAGGTTATTCCTACTCCCAGATCCGATGAGAGGGTTGTATTCATCTCCCACTTCCTCCGAGGATTACGGTTCTCCCTTCACCCATTTGTCCGAGGGCTCATGTTCTATTACGGGCTAGATTTCCACGATCTAGCCCCGGACTCTTTTCTTATCACCTCGGCGTTCATCGTCATGTGCGAGGCCTTTCTCCATATTCCTCCACACTTCGACTTATGGCTCAAGACCTTTAATGTGAAACCGAAGGTGATCGAGGGGAAGCATGCGGAGTGTGGTGGCGCCACGGTGAGCAAGCTCACCAACGCTCTTTGGCTAAAGGGATCCTTCACAGAATCTTCCAACTTATGGCAGCGGGAGTGGTTTTACATCACTAAACCTCGTGGTACCAAGTGGGCAGCTACGCCTGCGTTCCGATCCGGCACTCCAATTCAACTCGCATCATGGATCAACAAGGGGCTGGACTGGGGATCAATCGACGAAGTGCAGACTCTATAGAGCCGCATCTAGAGTCTCCTTGAGAAGGACACCGGTCTCATCGACGTGATTCAAGTAATGTTAGTCCGCCGAGTCCTCCTGTGCCAGCGACAGCCCCTCCGTATGTGGGAGTTTAATCTAGAAGGACCATGAACCCTTCAGCACTTCTTCGGCATGACGCACAGAGGAATGTGGAAATTATTTTTCGGGACATGAAAACAGTGGCCGGACACTACCGAGGACATCGGCCTTGACTGCAACCATCCGGACACCTCGGTAAGAGCTTGACTACCGAACACAGCTTAATTAAATATCTCGTGATAAGATACTGATAAAACCATCTTTTTCCAGGGCTGGAAGAAGAAGGCGGAGCGAATTAGGTGTTCGGTCCCTCCTCCCGAAGACTTAGCTAGTCATGTGCTAACAAGGATGCTGGTCCCGACACCATTCCAAGTGCCGGTGAAAGAGGACAATGAGGAGAGTAGGAAGGCCAAAGGTGGCCTCCATTCCGAAGGTACATCAAACACTGTGTCCGGGGAGATTAAGGTTCCCTCTTTCGAAGATAAAAGAGAAGGAGAAGCTGACATCTTTTCTCCCCATGATAAGAAAAGGGCCGCCTCCAAAGGTTGGGAGGTAAGGGCTACTAAGCGAGGCAAGACACTCCTATCAGGTGATTCAGGCTTGGAAGACGACGTTGTCGCACAGTCCCTCCATAAGGACGGGCCTTTAGCCGAATCGTAAGTGAACAAGGGTGTTTTAAACATATCCCGTTCCGTTTCCTGTCACAAGGGTAACATTTAGAATACATGTTTTGTAGTCCGGTACGCAGTCTTCCTCAACAATCCTCTTCAAGGGATCATCTTTCAGAGATGATGGAAAGTGAGACGCCTCCACAGGCTTCCTCGCCCAATAGGGCGGACGACTTCGAGGTGTCATCCCGGAGGATCTCTCCCGATCAACAAGTGGTGCAAAGGATAATGAGGACAACGCCCCAAGGTGAAACATCGGTCGCCCAGGGTACGGGGTGTGTGGTCCCTACGGAGAACAACAACAAAGGCCCCAGACTATCCGGTTTACAGCCGGAGACAACTCTAGGGTCGGGCAAACATATCCCTTCAAAGGGAGTCCGTACTCCTACAACTGCTAGCTGCCCAGGATCCGGAGGCGCCGGATACATTGATGGACATGTTACGATATTCGTCCGTCTCAAAGGAACATCGTACCTTGATGGGTACGATGGTTGAGAGGATTATGTCCGCGAAAAGTGGATTGAATGAAGCTTTCACGAGCCTGCTAAGAGGCTTCGAGGTACATAATGTAATATTTTCGATTGTACTCTATACGCAAAATGCACCTATGTATAGATAGTAGCCCCTGAGACTCTGGTTGGCGTCCAAAGGGAGGAAATGAGAGGATTGAAAAAGATATGCCCAAGGAATAATCTAATTAATTGGAACACAGGCTGTTACAACCACGACGATTGCCCACGCTACAGAGGTTGCAGGTCTTGAGCAGAAACTTGATGTGGCGGATGACGACATCGTGCTTATTAACAGGCGGCTCGACGAGGCGCAAGGTATGTTTTGAGGCGGTCAGTGTATGTATGTATAATAACATGAGCATGAAGCTAAGAATTATATACTGAGACATGCATAATTGCAGATAGTGCTGCCGTGGTGGAGGCCCTTCGGGCTGAACTTGCCCGAGCCAAGGAGCAAGCCTGGATGAGTAATGTGGCTGCCAAGAAGGTAGGTGATGAGTTAAAAGCCGAACAGGCTGCTCGGCGCCAGTGCGAGGAGAGAATGTCTACCATGGCTCGCGAGCTGAAGGAAGCCACTGTCCGGTGCGAGTTCCTTGAGAGGGATAACAAAGCCAAAACGGCCGATCTCGACAATGCCTTGCAAGAGGCGAGGGAAGCACGATACGAATCTAGGGTGGCTCGGGAGGAGATCCAGCAAGCTGGGGAGATATCGGCTGGTAAGCCCTTCTTATTACAGACTAAATTCGGCGATCCGAAATATGCCCCGCTTAATCAAACGTGGAGTTCTCCAGACGCATTCTTGGACTTGCCGAAGAGCGCCTCTGATGCAGCGCAATTTTACCAAGCGCAAGAAGGGTATGCAACAAAGAAGCTTTTCTGGACACAATTCAGCATGCCAAAATGCCCGCTGTTGCTGAATGAACAGATGGTGGGCCGATCTGGTTCCGCCATGAAGGATGTCGTGGTCCAGCTGTGGCTGATTGAGCCAATTCCGAATATTTATTTTGGTTTGGTGTAGCGACTTATGGATGTGGTGCCGCGTATCGACGCCGTGAAGCGATCAGTGTGCATTGAAGGTGCACGGATGGCCTTTGCCCGTGTCAAGACGTATTGGGCGAAGATGAAGGCCACTGATATTACAGTGAAGAGTCCACCCGGGGGCAAGGACAGACACACGCCAGAGCATTATTTTGAAGATGTCCTAGAGGGCGCCCGCTTAATAGAGGTTCAGTGCTCAAAGGATATGGTTCTCGAGTGAATGTGCAGGAATTGTAAAAACAATATTATGATAGTTTAAGGCTATGCCTAAAAATTTTGGCTCCTCCTGTGCGGCCATTTTTGTATAATCTGAAAGTTTTCCAGTTGTCGGCTTCAGCCCCCTCGCATAAAATACGGGGGTGTTCGGAAAAGCACTTGATCACTCTTGACCCAATGTCTTGGTCCGTGAAGGAGGTGTCAATGCGGCGAACTAGGCAATCGGACTATAGGGCTTTAACACTTTCACTTAGCCATAGGAGTTTGGCGGTGGGTCTATGATATAGCCCTTGGTATGTACGCAGCTATCCGAATACGGTGCATTACATAAGTGACCAGAAGAACGGTCCTTCATGAAATACGGGAGGAATCGCGAAAGATTCTGATAAGTCATCAAGTGGTTGACCAGCTCTCGCCGCATTATGACAGTCAGTTTTCGGCTTTCTCTACTAAGGTGCTCATCCGGATGAATCAGGACACAATCATAGTAGTTCAACCTTTACTACCCTAGCCAATAGAGCAGAACGTAAGGTAGTAAGCACAGGAGCCGGGCAACCCAACTATTGACCAAAGACATGATTCAGAGCTAATGCATATAAAGCCGAACTCGTGATGCCGAAGTATGCTATAAAGCTGTTCGAACTTGCCGGCAATTTTTTTGTTCCCATATTGAGCCCCTGCCAGTTTGTGCCGAGGTGCATGTGTGAAACAACCGAAGAAGCAAAATTCAGTTCTTTTAGAAAAAGCGAATATTGAATACAGATTATGTTCACTGGAACCTGATTGATATGTTAATTGCCATTTTACAGATAATAATGCCACGACCCAGGCTATTTGACGTGCCGGTGGTCGAAGGCTGAGGGAGAAGGCACTTTACAGGCTCTAAATAAAGAGTGTGGTATGCTAAGAATTACTTGGACCTCCTGTCACACGTCTGCGCCGCCTTGCCTTGGTGAAAGGACTCCTTAACAGGAATAGCCTTTGGGTAGGTGAACGGAGCCGAACTCCGAAAGAGTCCGTGAGATGACTCGTCTTTGAGCCACCTGTGGTAAAAGATAAAAAATAGTTAGAAAAGAAAAGAAAAGAAAAGAAGGCTATAGGAGAGCTTGTAGGCCTGTCCGTATTGTGCCTTTGCCGATGACCAGGGTATTCTAAGTACATCGTTATGTACGCGTGGTACAAACTTTGTTGGTATATGAGGCGAACGACGGAGGTCGAACTACTAATCCAGCTCTGAGATTGATCGGGCCCTTTTAATAGAGGTCGGTGGCTTAATGGCCGATGAGATATGCGGCTTGATGAGGCCGCTTGGTACTTCGACTGTGGTATCCGTAGTATGACCCTCCGTACAGAGGGAGTGTTCCGTATTTCCATTTATTATTATGACGACGCGTGGACCAGGCATCTTAAGTTTTGCGCGGGCGTAGAGTGGGACCGCATTAAAACGAGCAGAAGCGGTATGCCCCCGAAGTGCATGGTAGCTACCGCGGAACGGGACAATATCAAAGGTCAAGCCTTCACTTCGGAAGTTGTTTGGCGAACCGAAAACAACTTCCAGTGTGACTGAGCCCCTAGAGTGAGCTTCTACGCTGAATACTGCTCCCTTGAGGGTAGTTGTGGTGGGATTGATTCTTGAAGGATCGATGCCCATTTTGCAGACAGTCTCTTGGTAGAGTAGATTAAGGCTACTGTCACCATCCATAAGGACTTTTGTGAGATGGAAGCCATCGACAATTGGATCGATGATCAAAGATGCCGAACCTTCGGGGCGGATATGGCGAAATTTTGGGGGAAACGACTCGTATGCGTCCCGTAGTGCATGCCTGTGCTCCCCTGTAGGGGTGTGCGTCACGTATACCATATTTACGGTTTTTTACTTCAAGGGGAAATTGTTTCTGATCCCCGGTATTCGGCTGGCAAGTCTCTTCGTCATCGCTGTCACTGGGCGGCCCCTTCCCCTTGTGTTTGGCATTAAGCTTGCCAGCTTGTTTGAAGACCCAACAACTTTTGTTGGTGTGAGTAGCTGGTTTATCGGGGGTGCCATGAATCTGGCAGGGACAATCCAGTATTTTGTCTAGATTGGATGATTCGTCTCTATGTGCCTTGAATGGCTTTTTCCATTGACCGGGTTTGGAGCCGCTGAATCCGGCGTTGTCCGCCGTGTCTTGCGTTCTTTCGTTATGATTGCGACGTTTGTGTTTATTGCGTCGTGGCTTGCCGTTGCTGTCTCGAACTTCGGAAGTGCCTGGATCGTTGGTGCTGTTGCTTCTGCGAGCGAGCCAGCTGTCTTCTCCCACGCAAAAGCGGGTCATTAGAGCGGTAAGGGCTGTCATGGACTTTGGTTTTTCTTGACCAAGGTGGCAGGCGAGCCACTCATCTCGGACGCTGTGTTTGAAGGTCGCGAGGGCTTCGGCGTCCGAACAATCGACAATTTGGTTCTTTTTAATTAGGAGTCTAGTCCAGAGCCTCCTCGCTGACTCTCCGGGCTGCTGGATGATGTGACTTAAGTCATCAACATCTGGTGGCCGGACATATGTACCTTGGAAGTTATCGCGAAAGGCGTCTTCCAAGTCTCCGAAGCTGCCAACGGAGTTCTCTGGAAGGCTGTTTAGCTAGTGCCGCGCTGGTCCCTTTAGTTTTAATGGGAGGTATTTGATGGCGTGAAGATCATCACCGCGGGCCATGTGGATATGGAGAGGAAAATCTTCAATCCATACCGCGGGATCTGTTGTTCCATCGTATGATTCGATATTCATGGGTTTAAACCCTTCTGGGAATTCGTGCACCATTACTTCATCAATGAAGCAAAGAGGGTGTGTGACGCCTCTATATCAGGCCACATCGCGACGTAGCTCAGATGGAGTCCGTCTGCGGCATTCGGCCCGTGCGTGATTAAGCTTGTCACGTCCGAATAGATAGCCGTCATCGCGTGTCGGGGCACACCCCGTGATCTGTAGATCGATCTGGTATGTCCTGCTCTACTATCCAGGTTCTGCCGAAGGTCATATGTATATGCCCGAGCTGTTTTATCCCTGCCTTTATAGCGAGGTTGTACGGGCTGGTGTTCGGCTTGAGTTGCCGCTTTGTCCCGGCCACGTAGTGGTCGGTCAGCCGCATTGTGCACTCATGGCACGGGCTCCGGCGCCTCATCATCGAATTGGGGTAGTAATTTGCACTTCGGGTAACTTTTGAGTGGTCGCTCGAGGCCGTATTCCTCGGCTGCCAGAACGTTAGTCCATCTATCATTGAGAAGATCTTAATCAGCTTGAAGCTGTTGCTGCTTCTTTTTTAGGATCCTTGCAGTGGCTATTAGCCAGTGCTTAAAGCCCTCCTGCTCAAGAGGTTCCTCAGGCACGATAAAATCTTTGTTGCTGAGGCTCACCTCACCCTCGGAGAGTGGAAGATAATTACTGTTCTCCGAGTCTTCGTGCACGGTCTGTTCATCAAGCCCGAGTTGCCCATCTTCCCGTTCGTCCTGTTCGGAAGTGGGCTAAATGGGGTCTTTATTGTCTTCGACATCGTCTAGAGTATTGTTTTCTCCTGTGCCGATATTGTTGTCTATTTCATGGCGTGACTTAGAGCGGCACCGCTGCCGTCGGCGCTTTGGCTGTATCTCAGGAGGTTTATCTTCCACTGGGTCTTCTTTGTCATCGCCGTTAACTTCTTTGGGTGTGTCCACCATGTATACGTCATAGGAGGAGGTGGCCGTCCAGCACCCGGTAAATGGCGGTTTTTGGGCCTACTCCTCTTCGGCATCGTCGTCCATACTGTCGATGCCTTCAGAGTCGTAGTCAAGCATGTCGGTTAGATCTTCGATAGTGGCTATTAAGTGGGAGGTGGGTGGGAAACGAAATTCCCCGTCTTCAGCCCCCAGTTAAAACCCGATATAATTCGGTTGTGAGTCCCCTGCTAAAGAGAGGTTTTTTTTAATGAGTTTAGCACATCGCCTAAAGGTGAGTGCCGGAATATGTCCGCGGAACTGAATTCGACGATCGGTGCCTGGTAAGGCTCGGTGGACGCGGATGCATGTAGTTCGGAACTAGTGACCGGAGATGAATCCGGGGGTCCGATGACGCGGACCCCACTCAAAGTTGAGTCTGTGTGCGGCTCCAACGCTGATGAGTCTGTGGCTTCCGTGGTGGGATTTAGCTTCCCGTCTTCGGATGGTACAAGCTACTTTGGATCTAGGTCCAGAGCGCTTACAGGCACAATCTCCTGGGTATGGTCCGATGGCAGATTTAGGTCATGTTCATCGCGGTGGCAAGGAGCGGCTGCCATGGGCTCAAATCCATCGAAGATCAAGTCTCCGTAGATATCAGCGACGTAGTTCAAGCTTCCAAACCTGACCTGACGTCCAGGGGCGTTGCTGTCGATCTGCTCTAGATGGCCAAGCGAGTCGGCCCGTAGTGCGAACTCACCGAATACGAAGATCTGGCCAGGGAGAAACACATCCCCCGGGCAGCGTTGTTGTAGATGATGGATGGAGCCACCGAACCTTCTGATGATGACACAGCAGAACTCTCAATGAAAGCACCAATGTCGGTGTCAAGACCGGCGGATCTCGGGTAGGGGTTCTTGAACTATGCGTCTAGGGTCTATGGTAACAGGAGACAGGGGACACGATGTTTACCCAGGTTCGGGCCCTCTCTACGGAGGTAATACCCTACTTCCTGCTTGATTGATCTTGATGAATATGAGTATTACAAGAGTTGATCTACCACGAGATCGTAATGGATAAAACTCTAGAAGTCTAGCCTATATGATTATGATCGTCTCTGCCTCTATGGACTAAACCCTCCAGTTTATATAGACACCGGAGGGGACTAGGGTTCTACAAAGTCAGTTACAGAGAAAGGAATCTTCATATCCAAACGCCAAACTTTCCATCCATGCTAAGGAGAATCCCATCCGGACACGGTGAGAGTCTTCGGTCTTATATCTTCATAGCCCATCAGTCCGACCCATGTCCAACAGGCCGGACGCCCGAGGACCCCTTAGTCCAGGACTTCCTCGGGAACAGTGACGGAGGGGGAAACCGGGTCCATAGTAGTAGCTAGATGGCTTTCTCTCTCTATTTTGATCTTTAATACAATGATCTCCTATGAGATCAATTTGATGTAATCTTTTGTAGTGTGTTTGTTGGGATCCGATGAATTGTGGGTTTATGGTCAGAATTATCCATTACACTATTTGAGTCTCTTGAGATTTATTTGCTGCATATTTTTATAGCTTTGTATTTCTCTCCGATCTATCCATCTTCTTTGGCCAATTAGATTGATTTATCTTCAGTGGGGGAGGTGCTTTGTGGTAGGTTTAATCTTGCGGTGATCTTGCCCTGTGGCAGGAGGGAAAAGGCATGTATTTGTATTGTTACTACTAAGGATAAATCGACGGGGATCGGTCATATTTCTTGGTCATACTTTGTCTACATTATGTCATCTTGCTTAATGCGTTACTCTGTTTGTCATGAACTTAATACTTTGAGATGCATCCTTGATAGTGGTCTTGGGGTGGAGTAATAGTAGTAGATGTAGTTGGATTATGGTCTACTTATCACACACGTAATGCCTATATAATGATTGTGCCTTGGAAGATCATCATAACTGTACACATTTCTGTCAATTGCCCAATAGTACTTTGTTTACCCACCAATGATATGCTTATGAGAGAGATTCATCTAGTGAACTTATGGCCCCTGGGTCCATTCTCAATTATTACTAAGAATCCTACAATTACCTTGCTATTTTATTTCACTTTCTTTTATTTTTGTTTATTTGCCTATCACTGTCAAATTTAAACCTTGCAACTGGCAAGAACAAGGGGGGTGATGACCCCCTTGCCTTTGTTGGGTGCAAGCATTTGCTTTGTGTGTGTGTGTATGTGCGAGTACCGTTCACGTCGTTTGTGTGCCATCTTCTTACAGTTTGATAACCTTTGTCCTTAACTGAGGTAAATACTATCTACTACTATACTGCTTCACCCTTCCTCTTGGGGGTAATCCAACAACTCCATCAAGAGTAGCACTCGGCATTACTGCGTTCAAGACATTTTAAGCAAGGTGGCATGAACACCTTAGGTTGTTCCTTAAGCTGTTGGAAGATAAGAGAGTTTTGCATCAGCAAGTCATCATGAGCCTCTCTCCTCTGAAGGTACTCATAAGTCTGCCTCTAATGGTCAGCCGAGAGAAAATCATGACGCTTTGTTAGCTCTTCCATTTGTGACTCAAGAGCAGAATGCTCTTCTGTCAATGTTTGGTTTTCTCCATCTCCTCGACCAACAACCCTTCGGACTTTCTGAGTGTTCCCAATTTTCGAGAGAGAGTATTGTTGCTTCTTAGCAATTTTTATCAGTTTAGCATGATCATCATCATTAGAGGAAAATTCATCAGTAGCATATATCTTGTGATGCTTGGGAAATACCTTTTCATTTGAAGCTTTTGCCATGAAGCATAACACAGGTGCCTCATCACTACTTGAATTGTTGTCGAAGAAGTTTGGCGCGGGTGCAGAAGCACATGCGATCCCAGTCATGCCCGAGTCCGATTCTTCTTTGAATTCTTCTTCTTCATCACAGTCAGAAGCTTCTTCATTTGAGTCCATTTCCTTCCCGATGTATGCCTTAGCCTTGTGAGAGGTATTCCTTCGGTTGGAGGTGGAATTTGAAGGGGGTCTTGAAGAAGATCTTGAGGTAGAGTTGGAGGTGGAGTTGTCCTTCTTCTTAAAGAACTTCTTAGTCTTCTTCTCATCATCTGAATCATAGTTCTTTCTCTTTCCCTTGCCATGTTTGCTACCGCCCGATTCGAATCTTCCACTAGCTCATATCTCAACTTCCTAGAGAGGACAATCAGAGATGAAGTGTCCTGGTTTCTTGCCTTTGAAGGGAGTGTAGTCCCCATAGGTTTTGACGAGGAGTTGGAACTTTCGGAGTTGCTTGAGCCTTTCTTCTGCGATTAACTTTTCTTTCGAAATCACTTGAAGTGTTTTGTTATCAGCGAGAAATCCTTGTGGTACTTTCAGGATCATCAGAATCTACATCGGCATTATATTCCGAAGATGATTCAACCACAAATTTGAGTGTGTTACTCTTTCGGTAACTTGAATCGTAGAGGTCTCTCTTTTCTTCTACTTGCTCCTCATGAGTGTTCAACCTTTCCATGGTATCGTCCGAGTCGAGTAACTTGAAACCAACTCTCTCCCTAATCATCAGAACCAGCGTTCAAAGAAGATATCCACTGAGCTGAGCAAGTTCTACACAACTTCATGATAAGTGATGTCTTTCCCCATAGGCCCTGTAGCTCATTTGCAATGTCAGTTAATTGAAAGTTTGCTGGTAGCTTTCATTTTTGATCCTTTTGAAGCGGTTGAATTTGGCACGAAGATTATCGACGCGAGCTTCCTTCTGACTGGACACATCCTCATTGATCTTTTTGAGGATGTCCAATTTTTTTGCAGTGTCAAACTAACGATATTGAAGGAATTGCGCTTGAGACATATGACCGCAGATCCCATCCTTTGCTAATGCATCCATCTGAATGAGCCTTTTCTCCCATGGAGTGAGATATCACGGGGTCTCGATAAAGTAGCCATGTTGAACAACATGCCACATCTCATCATCAATCGTTCGGAGATGGATCTTCATCTTCTCCATATAGAAGGGATAGTCCGTCCCATCAAATATGGGGATCTTTAGATTCAACTATAGTTCACTGGAGACATACTTAAACTCCAAGGTGGTTAGACTTTAATAAGCAGAGACAAGGAGTACCTACATCTGATACCAATTGTAGGAACGAAGTATGTCTACTAGAGTGGGGAGAATGGGAGATTTAAAGTTTCTGTCGTGAAACTTCAAATCTCTCACACCAAAGCAGGGAAAATAACAAAACAGGAACAAGTATACGAATGAAAACTACCGAAGGAGAACCAAAACATGCATCGACAAACAGTCACATAGTCGAAACATAATTCTCCACAAATAACTGAAAGTAAATAGGGTACTGAGGTGACCAGTGATGCTCGATGGCGACAGGGTATTTGTTCGACTAGTGCGCTTTCTGCAAAAGAGCTACATCTAGTTGGATGGACTTATGATTGAACACAGAAGATAAACTCTCTTCGTCCTATTCTCCTCAAAAACTGATTCATCAACCAGTGCCTATTACTCGGGGTAGATGCTTGGGGTGATCTCCAAACCTTCACAGGCTTCTCCTTCGTGAACCACAATTACTCTTGTTCACTGAAGAACTTGACACTTAACCGTCTAGAGAGTTAGCAGCTCTCAAGAGTAATAGGCGGAGCATACTAGACTTAGATTCTAGTGATGCTAAACCACTATCTAATGTTTTGGCTCTGGGGTTTTTCTCCCGTTGGATTTTGAACTCAACTCTTTCGGGAGAGGGGTGCTCACACAATCTTCTCAAAAGCACACGGATCAGCCAATGATTCACGTTGGAAGGGGGTGGCTATTTGTAGTCGCAGTCTTCCCAAGGGGAAAAAAGACCATTGGATATGAGAGCTCGTCAATGCCCAATCGACACGTTGCCAATGACCGGATTTCAAACACACCTGGCAACTTCACTTGAGGAACAAGTAAGCTGACTCCTTGGTCCGAATCACATCTCTCGCAGCGAAGAAGTATTGCATCTCTTCCTGGCAAATATCGTTTCAGAGCACAAAGCCATTTCTCTCGACTGTGATATGTTTTGGTTTAGTATCAGAGAAACATAAGTTTCGAACACTATACCCCTCTTAATAGTACGGGCGGGGTCCTATCACTCAAGAAAGAGAAGAAGAACAGCGAAAGATAATGCTACGTCTTTTGTCCGTCTTCAAACTTCTCGGTTGCAGTTAGTTCCTTCGGAAAGACATCGAATCATTTGCTTTGCATCAACAATTTTGGGGGGTTAATGTAGACACGCATAATCGTCGCTGCCTCATAGGAGATTATCTTCGGAGTTTGTTCTAAACTTCATATGATTCCAGGGACTTTTTACTCTATGTACACTAGCAAACACATTAGTCCCGCACTATTTATGAGAACAATCTCCAAAACACAAGGAGTCAAATTATTGCACCAACACTCCTTCCTTGCTGACTCGGCCATCCATCTAGGCCACATCAAGACTCTAGATTCACGTCGTCAACATGCAACTATGCTACCTCACCATGTCACAGTGCATGGGGAAGCACTCACATTGACATTAACATGCACTATCCATGCTGCTCAGACTCAATAAATATTCTACAACTATAGAATGATAAAATATATTTTTGCATGTATTTTGGTTTCAATTGACCTATTGTTAGTTTAAGTATTAATATTTCATACATCCAAATTTCACTAAACCCTCCCCCGCCGTCGCCGGCCTCCTCGCCTGCTTCCGCCGCTGCCGACCGCCGGGCGAGCGCCTCCAGGCTTGCCCTGCTCCCCCTCCCCCCTCCCCCATCAACCCCCTCGCGGCGCGCCCGCGCGCGCCGGGGTGGATCCGTTCCTCTGCAGCCTCGAACCCTCCTTCCTCCCCTCCCCCCTGCCGTTGCCGGCGAGTTCCGTCGGGCAAAGCCCGGGGGGCGCGACGGCGGCGGGGCCCTTCTCCCCCCTGTTCATGGGAAACCGGTGCGGGGCGGTCTCCTCGAGCTGCGGCGTTGGTCTTCGCGGGGTCCAGTGGCTCAGCGGCGGGCTCTGAGGGCGGCCGGCTGGTGGCGGTGCGCCGGTGCCCTAGGGCTCGTGCGTGGCGGGGCGGCTGTGGCGCTCCCGTCTCGGGAGGTGGCACGCGGTCGGCCCCTTGCTGGATCCAGCCGGATCTGGTGGTGGGGGTCGGTCGGCGGCGTGTGGCGGTGGTGGTGCGTGCCCGGCGGCTCCGGCGCTATGAGCGCGCCGGGCGACACGGCTAGGGCAGCGGCCGGGTGTGGCCGTTGCTCCGGCCGTGGGCGGCGACATGTGGAGGTCCGGAGGTGGTGGACTCCCGGTGTCGTGGCGGCACCATGGTGGCTTGGCGGATCTGCTTGTGGCGGCGGCCGGCTTCTCCGGCGTCGGCTTGTCTGCGATCGGACCGTTTCGGCCTTCACTCCATCTCCTCGGCGCTCGGTCGTTACTCCCTTCGAAGGGCTGGCCCTTTCCTAGCTGCGGTCCATCGCTCGTCTCGCGCCCGGTGCAGCAGGACCGAGGTCGTCTCGCGCACAGTGCCGCAGGACCGAACTCGTCTCGCACACGGTACAGCAGGACTGACTCCGTCCCCGCCCCACGGTGCTGCAGGACCGATCTCGTCTCGCGCTCCGGGCTGCAGGATGGGTCGATGGATGCCAGTGTTGGCCGACCTATTGGGTCTCGACGCTGGGGTGGGCCAGGGGTGCAAAGGCGTCTCCTTTTCTGCTCGTCTCTTTGGTTGGGGTAGTGGCGGGTCTCGGGTGTGGTGGTTTCAAGGTCTTGGATGCCGGGGCGGCGGCCCTGGTGGCGGTGCACGGTGCTCTTGGGAAGAGCTCGTGTCTTGGCGCTGCCCGGTGATCATGGTCGTGTGGGCGGCGTGGTTGCCGGGGTGTAGCGGTCGGTGGCGGTGAGTGTAGACCGGGGTGAAAACCTGCTCTATCTTCGGACGGACCGTCGACGGCGAAGCTCGCTCCCTTCTTGAAGGCGTCGTCGCGGCTCTCACCGCCCGTCGTGCGGCTCCGGGGGAAACTCTGATCCTTGGATCTGGTGGTGGCGGCACTCCGGTGTCGTATCCTTCCTGAAGGCGCCGCCTTGGAGTCCACGGTTCGCTGTATGCGGCTTCATCTCTACGTGGTAGTGTGCTAGGGGTGGTGTTGCTACGCTCAGCGCTTTTGTATCCTGTCTTGGGTGTGTGTGGTGTGGGCGTGCGTTTGTTTCGGATGATGTTGATCTTTGCTTTATATATAAAGCGGGACGAAAACCTTTTTCGGTAAATTTCACTAAAATTATTGCAACCCATTCCCGTAGAAAGGCACGAGGTATCATTAGTATATTTAATTCACGGGTTTAAGGCTATAGGGCTGAAACAGAAGGGATACACAAACACATGAGATAGCTTGGATTCACGAAATATGATGGCCTTAACATATTAGGTCAACGTTGTATAAATAACCATGCTATTGACATAGAAGTTACTGATGTATGTCTCAACAACTTTTTTTCTCATGTCAAAGTTATCACGATGTTGTACATGAATTATCAGGTATGAGGTGCGAAACCACGATAGTATTCATATAGAAATTACCACGGTGATGGTTGTGGAGCGAGCCAACACATCTCGTCCTCTCTTCCACAATTTGGCAAGAGGGCGAAAGACTCGACATCCCAATCCACTCAACTCCATGATCAGATTAGCTGTTCTTCAGTTTGGCCGATTCGATAACAGTTCAGATCAACAGATTGAAAACGAGTTGTCTTCAACCTAAACAACAACTACTACAATACTTGCTAGTGGATGGTTTGGTTGGCTAGCTAGAACCTAGACGAAACGACTGGAATTAGCTAGCCCCCTCACTAGCATAACGGTTTAATATCATGGTATACATTAATTACTCTCCTGAAAATCCTTGTCCAAATAACGTCCGCAATCGTCCCTTAACAAAAACCATCCACCCCTGTCGAAATCACGCCAACGCAATCCGGATCGGACGGCAGCCAATGCATTCAGTTCTGTCACGAGATTTGGAGCGTTAACTTTATCAGAAAAAAATCAATTCGCTCACAAAAGAAAACAAGTTTTTTTTTTAAAATGAAATAAGTAAATGTGCGCGTGAAAGAAAAACGAGTAACGACACCAAGCACAGGCAGCGAGTATTCACGGCGGCCCTGCATACTGACAAGAGTCACCTGCCAAATGGCCCCACTGCCTAACGCAGAGGCGGGCCGTTTGAAATTTGAAATCCCACCGCAGGTCCCCAGTCCTCACGCTCGCCACGCCGCACCCCAACGTCTCTTTCTCCCTCTAGGCTCCTCCTCAAATCCCTCCCTTTCTCTCTCCCTCTCCGCCCCCA
>NC_041386.1:471674859-471724323 GCF_002162155.2 Triticum dicoccoides
TCTCCTCCCGATCGGCGGCCAGAGAGCGAGCGATGGCGACGGTAACGCCGGGGGTCTTGCTGCGCCTGCTGCAGGCGATGCACACGGACGAGCGGGTCACCGGGGAGCACCGCTCCCCCGCGCTCCAGGTCACGGCGGTCGTGCCTGCGCTCACGGCCTCCACCGCCGACTCCCTGCTCTGCCCTTCCAAGGGCTTCCTCCTCCAGCTCTCCGACGGCCTCCACTCCACCTACGTCCAGCCCTCCCCCGCCGACGCCGACGCGCTCCTCTCCGCGCGCCCACACATCGTCGGCCACCTGGTCCACCTCGACCGCCTCCGCTTCGCCAGCCCGGTCCCGCGCGCCGTCGGCCTCCGCCCTGTTCCGTCCTCCCGCTCCCTCCCCTGCGTCGGCAACCCTGAGCCGCTCATCGTCCGCTCCGCGGCGTGCTCCCGGGGCTACGTCATCAGGCCCGATTCCTCCCCCGACGCTGCACCACCGCTCATGCCGTCCGGCTCCGGCGGTGCGCCACCGTCTGATGCGATGGATGTTGCCGTCAAAAGGACCGTTCTTGCTCCCAGGAACGGCCCCGAGGCCGCGGCGCTGCCAGGCGGTTCGGCCGCGAAGCGGCGGTTCTCGTCTCCGGCGTCGGCCAAGCAGCGAGATCCGTCGCCTGCGGTGAAGGGAGCGTCCCGGGCGGCGTCTCCCTCTGTCAAGGGCGCCTCCAGAGCGTCGTCACCTGCCGTGAGAGGCACGTCCAGGTCGTCGTCGCCGGCCCCGTCGAAGTGTGTGGTTCCCAGCCTTGTTGCGGCCAAGGAGGAGAACCGCAGGGTCGCAAAGGAGCCAGCCATTATCGTGCCATCGAGGTACAGGCAGCCTTCACCAGGAGGGAGAAGGGGAGCGGCCTCTCCAGGAGGCGGTGGCAGGCGGGGCTCCCTCTCACCCGGTTCCCGGAGGCTTTCGGGAGAAGGGGGCAGCAAGAAGAAGGTCGGGGTGTTGGTTTCTGGTATCTCGAAGATGACAGATTTGGGGAGCGGGTCGGCCATGAAGCCGGGGAGGAAGAGCTGGGACGAGTCGGCAATGGCTCTTGCAGCTGCGGCCGCTGGCACGGTGAAGAAGTCCAAGGTCAAGGTGGACAGAGATACTATTCTGAGGACTCAGGTAAGGATCATATTAATTGCTAGTACATTGTGTTGCATTTGGAAATTTCGGATGTTGGAATTAAGCGTAATTGCTGTGTAGGTATCTGCCACTAGTATATGTACTGTTAATTGATCATGCTCATCCATGAGACCAAGTGGGGATGTGAAAGAGATGTATTTCCTTTTTTTAGCTGTACAGCTGCAACAGTAGCAGCATGCTCAATTGTTTAAATATAGAGCATGTTAAACTAGAATTAACCTGTAAATAATATTGTTATGTTCCAAAATCTTGTAGTGCTAGCCACTTGTAATGTCCTCAATAGTGTAGGAGTACTGGATTGCTAGCCACTTGGTTAGTTCTGACTATTTCAGTTTCGTTGTCAGAAAATGAATCAAACTATTTGGCTATGATATTTTCATGTGCTTGTACATTGCATAGCCTCATTGATAATAATGTTGTAGGCGAACGGGAAAAGTATTGATGCTGTGCATCTATTGTATAGAGTTCTTAGTCTACAGTTAATTCCGGTTCTTTGTCTACAGTTAATTCTAGTGTATGTGTGAATCAAGAGCATTGTGCAATGGGCATATCTTATTATATGCACTGCTTTATTCTGAATTGCTTAGGTTTACATGCAATTGGAATTCATGTGCCTGAGCAATGACAACTGACCTTCTTCTGTAACTTCAGGAAGCAATGTCACGGCGACTTAGTGACGCTACAACAGAGCTATCGAGTAACGATGACTCCTCTGTTGATGAGAAGCCAAAACCACGAAAGAAGACAGAGTCTGCTGCAGGGAAGGCAAAAACAGCAGCTCCAAAAATCATACTTCATGATGCTAAATGGACTGATGGCAGCATTCCACTGGTTGCAGTTTCAGATAAACTTTCGAAGATCGGAAAGGTATGCTACTTCCTCTGAGGGAGTATTTCATTTGCTTTTGCAGACAATATCCATTTATTGATCCTCCTAATGCCTTGTTCGTTTTGTTATTGATTTTACAGGAAGCTGCTGAGCGGAGAGATGCAGCAGCAGCCGCTGCAGCTGACGCTCTGCAGGAGGCATTGATCACTGATTCAGTTATCAGAAATCTGAGGTAACTTGCAGCAGTCTGTTTTTGTTTTTCCACCAAAGTCTGTGTGAGTGTGATGATTGTAACAATGTTTTGATTTCTATCAACAGCAAGTTCTCTGAACTTTGTTCGTTGTCGAAGACCGCGAATCCACTCCCAACTGTCGATTGTTTCCTTGCTGTCTATGAAGACACTCTGAAGTGGAAGAAAATCGCCGAGTCACTGGCCACCAACGGAGCAGATGAAGCTGCATTCTGGGAGAAATCAGCCACTCATTGGGTTGAGGCAGCATTAGCAACCGAACTGGAGGTCCTCAAGCTTGTTAACAGCGCCACTGGATCCATCTACCAGAAGAAGAGCACTGAAAAGCCCAAGGCTCCTCCTGCAGTGGAACCACCAAGAACAAGCCTGTCCAAGAGGCCATCTCTTGGAGCTTCTGCAAAGGTCCAGTCCAGGGCATCACATCTCCCTGCTGCATGGCCTAAAACTCTGGGCATGAACGAGACGGTTGAGCTTGCCCACACCTTGTGCCACGAGATGCATGTCTGGTTTCTGAAATTTGTGAACGAGGCCATGGATGTGGGCTTCCACCTGTTTGAAGACCAGAACATCGCAACTAGGGGAAAGCAGAGCGGCCATATCACGGTGGTCCTGTCGCAGTTCAAGAGGATCAGCGACTGGCTGGACGGAGTCGGCAAGATCGCCGACGAGGATGCGACCAAGGACAATGTGGAGCGCTTGAAGCGCAAGATCTACCAGTTCGTCATCAGCCGCATGGGGTCTGCCTTCGAGAGCTCGGTCTCAGTTTCAGCAAAGAGCTGACCGGATGCTTCAAGCTCTGAAGTTTCTTTCTTAGCTCGCATTTTCATTATTTTGTCAGGATGAGACCACAATTGGGGGTTGTGGCAATGGTATAGATCGTTTTCATATGTCTTGCTCTGTGAATAAGTTAGACTGTGTGTGACCTACAAATGCCTCGTGTGTTTCAGTTATGAATGAAACCCCGTTCATTCCGTGGTTATGTTTTCTGGTTGTTGGAAGTGTGTTGAATATGTTGAACTTAGAGTTGTACTGTGTGTACACAGGGTACGAGTTGTGTTCGAGTAGAACACTTGTATTTCGGACCTCTTATATAGTGTAGGGATAGACACACGATGTAATGTATGTCAAGAGAGCACAAACATGCATGGAAAGCCAGTGGCGTGTGCAGGCCCGGGTCGCCGGTTTTGTAGCGGTGGCCTCTGAGATGTAGCCATGTTGGTGAACCTCGTTAACAAATCTTGATGTCATGTCTCGTGTGATTGCTTGGTCCTCGGTGAATCGACAATACACTTCGAATTAATATAACAAGTGATATCATGAGCATAAGGTAGGTCTGGAGGTCGCGAAGGAGTTGATCTAGAGGTGGAGCAGAATCGAGGATCGATTACTAATGAGTCAGGGTTGCCGCCAAATTGAAGCTTGGTACGATGGGTCAACGGGGCTGGAGCGACTTGGAGTAGGATTGATCGTGCGACGGGCGGCATGTTTTTGTCTGAAATTTTTAGTGAGACCAACCGATGGGTGTGTAGGAGTCAAATCTGATCTGGATTGCGGCGTGCTCAGGAAGGAATATAGTGCGGCATGCGGCGGAGGCCCAAGCGCTTGAAAGCCGGTGTCAGGGCTACTCAAGATTGAATTCGACACTTCTATTCAGACTTTCAGAAAGAATTTGGGGATCCAGTTCTAGGGTTTACAACTTAGTAAGAGGGAAAGTAGGTAAAGCACGCCACAAATTGCTAGGGTTACAACCCAATTACAATTACCATGCCTCGCATAGAAGAGGAGAGAGGGTTGTAGTGCCATTACAGGGAGAGAGTGGTTGATAAGCAACATGATAAAGCAAAAATGGTGTCGGATGTTAAACAGCGACGCAAGAGCAAGGGAGAGATGTATGATGAGCCATCAACGACGGATAGAGACCCAAACTAGTGAACTGTTATCTTTGACGATGATGGTGGCCTAGCTAAAAGGTCTCTTACCATGTCGTGTCTTGGTCTAGTGGGCGGGTCGAGGACCCCTATGTCGGTTCCAGAGTCTTACGTACATGGTCTTATGACTAAAATCCAACTCATACAACGGAAGCAAATAAAACTTAAACAGTTAAGAATACACGTTGTGTTAAGAAGGCTCAAAGTAAGGCAAATGACATCCATATCCTTGCCCAGACCGCTGTCTGAAGGACTACCAAGCTAATGTTGTCCATCACCACACATGTAACTATTTGTTGTGGCAAGGTTGAGTACAAAGGTACTCGGCAAATCTCATTACTAGGGGTACTAGCACTAACACTATAATTAGGTAGAGAATGGAGTGGTGAAGCTGCAAGCCCTAAAAATCACACTACAACTTGCATCTATTAAATTAAGATAAGCATAATCCAAACATCAGGTAACTCCTGAACTAAGAACCTACTCACCTTTCTACGCAAAAAGAGCACTACTTTGTCCTCCTCTTCGTATAACCCATGAATAAGAGATAGTCAAGGCACTCTCATGTTGGTTGAAGTTGTTTTAGGAACTATTAGTCAAGTTCCAAGTCGTCCATAATGGCGGACATGAATTTCCGAAAGATTTAACTCTGCAGGGGGTGCACCAACGTACCCATTATAGGCTCCATATGCACATTGTTCCCAACTGGAATCTACCCATTACACCCATCCATTGAGCTATTACCGAAACTTCGAGACGACACGACAAAGCTTGCTCGAGGACAACAGTCGTTGTTCCCCATGACATGTTGAGCAAGACAATTTTGAACGAATGACTTTCACCGTCACTACGTCCTAGTCTAGGAGACACTCAATCAGTTCAACATCCATATCGAGAGTCGGGCGTATCTCTAACACGGACCCAATCATCTACGACAGGGGCTACAATAGTTAGTACCCTACACAGCTACTTGTCGGGTACTCCGCAAGTCTCGAACTACCAGGGAATATCCCGTAATGGCCTGACATATAACATAATAAAATCCCTATGGGTTGTCTCCTTTGTATGCAAGTATGAGTGGTGTGGCGAATGTAAAACCAGCTTGTGGCTCCTGGATAGTCTGCAGCTATGGGTAATTGGGACCCACGTATGATTAATGCGCTCATTCATAGAACATAAACAAGATCCCACTCTAGGGGGGACTCAAGTGGAACAAAACCAAGGCATAAGACCCAGCCTCTCACCATTGTCATTTTCCTACCATTTAATTATCTCCACGTGCATATCATAATAAGTGACCCATGGTAATATAAGCATAATCCAAGTAAAGCATGACATAACTTGAAAGGAAACAACTTAAGCATGCATACTAAGCAAGTTAAGTAAGTAGTCACATAGCAATAATAAAGTTTTTTGGGATATGATGGTAAAGGCTTTATCGTGGCAAGCAACATGGCTTTGACGGTGAGTTCAGAGGGCATTTTACCCCTCCCCCTCTGACACGTGACCCCGTCTCTCGGGGGCTCCCGCGGCCGCCCAGGCGACCTCGCGGTGCCGGAGATCCTGGCGGCCTAGATGGCCGTTCTATCAACGACGGCTCCACCGGAAAAGGGGGCGCCGCCTCCTGAAGATGGCCTCGTCGTGGGCGTCTTCAGCGGCCAGGAATGGAAGGCCTTCGGGAGAGATCAAGGAGTTTAATCAAGAAAGCGAAAAATCGGGAAAGATGTCTTGAGCATTCAAGGAGAAGATTGAGGGATTTGTGCCGCAAATTGGCAGGTGAGATCCCCTCTGACTCACATGAGGAAGGTCCGACGGGGCCCAATTTTGCTATGGAAATTGTTGTTACGGTGAGACATGATTTGGGGAAAAATTTAGGGACAGAGGAGGAGGTGGTATTTAATCTTGATTATTTGGTAAATTCTCTCTCTAGTTTGGAAAGTAAGGACATGAATCAGTGGGGATCTTCCAAGGGAATCGCGAAGTTTTCGGCAGGTGGGATCCCGTCGAGTCTTTGTGAGGATGGTAGGATAGGATTGAGAGGAAACAGGAGTCCCGCTAGGTGGGAGGGGAATGATTCGGACGAGATGGGCGTGATTTCCGCCCGGGATTCAAAGGCTCTTCTTGCTATTCTGCTAGTTAACTTATCCATTCCAGTTTTTAGTATGAGTATTCAGCAGGATTTGATTGTGTTCTCGATTCTGGATCCAGCTCTGCCTGTTTGTGAATCATTTGAGGGAGAGGGAGTTTTTTCGCTGTAGTTAATAGGAAGCGGCTCATTCATGGCCTTTTACTCGTGTTTAATAGCATCAATTTCGTTCATGAGGCTGTGAGGAAGGGGATTCAGACTTGCTATATTTGTGGGTGCGGAAGAGGTCGTCCCCCCTCATCATTCTCGCCACTGCACAACCATCTGCTCTCTGCTCCTTCTACCTCTTGCCACGACCGAGGGAAGTGTGCCATGGCGGGTCAGGGAGAGATCGCGCATGATGTTTTGGGGAAGAAACCAGCGAGTGGAGAAGGTTCGAGGGATGGGGGCCGTCCTCTTGTCATTGACATGGAGGCTGCTCACAAGGCCATCAGCAGCTTCCTGGTGGTTGGACGCCTCCTCTCCCCTTTCCAGGCCAATCCGAGGGCCATCCTCGATGATCTCCGGAACACGGCTTGGAAGAACCAAGGGGTGACCACCCTCCAAGAGGTGACAGCGATGACGGGAGGTTCATCCTCAATTTCACCTCTGAGAGTGACCGTCGGTTCGTGCTTAAGGCGCAGCCTTGGCACTTTAATCGGGATGGGCTCATCTTCGCCGAGTTCGACGGCAACGGTGACCCGGTAGAGGTTGACCTTGGCGTCATGACCATATGGGTCCAGGTACGCGATCTTCCGTACGTGCTTAAGACGGAGAGTATAGGGTGGCCTCTCGAGGATCAACTGGGAGAGGTGCTGGAGGTATCGCACCGCAACCATGTAATTGTTGAAAAATACTTGTGTGTGCGCGTGAAGATCTTATTGCATGAACCTATGAAGACTTTTGTAGAGTTTACCCCTTTAGGTAGTTCAAAGATTCTTAAGTTTGGTGTAAAGTATGAGAAGCTACCTTTGTACTGTGAGTGTTGTGGGATTGTGGGTCATACTTGAGAGGTTTTGTAAAATCCCAAGTGAGAAGAGAGTAGTTTGCTTCCCTAGAAATCTTAGTGTTGAGCCCTACTGGAAGAGCCAAGGTACTAGCAGGAGGGGTCTACTCTCCGGGAACTACTATTGTGGCGACAAGAACACGACTGCAAGCATCGCCAACAACAACAACGGCAAGCCCATGGACGTTGTCAAGGTGGCCACTGCCGTAAGTGGCCTCACGGTCTCTGATAAGGGGGGCGCTACTTCCGCCAAGACGACCACCGGCCAGGAGGGTCGGGCTCAGGTAGTCTTGGCGCCTGCTCCGGCTGGTGCGCCACTTGGTCAGGTGGACCAGGTGGGCATGCCATCTACTCGGGTCCAGGGCCACAAGTCCTTGGAGGACTCGTCCAAGGGTGCAACACATGACCGGGAGGGTCTTTTGCGTGCTGCACTTGCTCCGAATCAGGCTCTCCAGGAGAGTCAGAAGTCCATGGGTACTCAGCCGCTGGGGATGTCCAGTAAAATCCCAGCGCCTGGGGCTGATACGGGCCTCCTGCTCTTCTAGCCGGGGGTGTTGGATGCGTTGACAAACGCGGTAGCTGCAAGGTTTGGTAAAACAGGTGGTGGGATAGAGAACAATACTGTATGCTTTAAATTCAGTGCAACTAAGAATCATACGCAGGGTAACTACAAAAAGAAAGATAAAAAGAAAGGGGGGCAAAATAGAGATGAGAATGCTCGCAAGCAAGTCATAGGAAAAAAAGGGGACATTCATTTGGCGTTCGTCCGATGGGTAGTGAGTTAGAGTTCTCTTTTGAGAAAGAAATGGATAGCTATGAGCGCATATTATATGGCGATGTAACCGCCTCTTCCAAGCGGGTGTGCATTGGCAGAGTTGAAGTAGTCCAGGACGAGGAGGGTGGGGTTACACATGTTGCAAAGGAGACTGACGAGAAGGAGGAAGAGTATATTCCGCAAGGTGTGGAATCGGTTGGCGAAGAGAAAGACGAGAATGGCACATCGGCAGCCTCCGAGGAGGAGGACCGCCCGGCCAAATGAAAATCCTAGGATGGAACTGTCGTGGTATGCTCTCCAACATGACAGTTCGTGAACTCCTGGATCTACAGGAGCGTACAAGGGCATATTTATATTCCTTTCTGAATCTCATTTGAATAATTGTAAAGCCGACGAGCTTGTCACATTTTAGATTTTGATTCTATGTTTCTAGTGAAAAGTGATGGTAAGGCCGGTGGCCTCGTTTTGTTTTATCATAAGTCAAATAAAGTTGAGTTGAACTATGTTTCACTCCATTTTATTGATATTGTGTTTATGTATGAGGATGTGGTTCAATGGCGTTTCACGGGTTTTTATGGTCACCCGAAATGGAATGAAAGTCATCTATCTTGGAATGATATTCGCAATCTACATAGTAAGGGTAACCACCCCTGGGTAG
Organism: Triticum dicoccoides; assembly: GCF_002162155.2. Taxonomy (NCBI): domain Eukaryota; kingdom Viridiplantae; phylum Streptophyta; class Magnoliopsida; order Poales; family Poaceae; genus Triticum; species Triticum dicoccoides. The sequence goes on from NC_041386.1 coordinate 471,683,590, forward strand.
TTTTGGGGGATTTTAATGAAATTTTATATCCTTTGGAAAAAGAGGGCGGTATGGCAAGACCACTTGGTATGATGAGAGATTTATGGATTATGGACTCGACGACCTGGGCTATAGCGGTGACCTTTTCACTTGGAGGAGAGGCGAAATATGTGAGCGTCTTGATCGGGCGGTCTGTAATTTAGCGTGGGAAAATAAATTCCCACGAGCGGCAGTGATCAACGAAGAACATGTTCATTCTGACCACCGCCCAATTGTACTGGACATGGATTATTTGGATGAAAAGGTGTTTAATCGACCAGAGGGGCGCGTTAAACAATTTGAGGCGAGGTGGTTGAGGGAAGAGACAGTCACTGAAATTGTTAAGGCATCTTGGGAGAAAGCCAAGCTTGCAGGTATTGGACCTTCACTTGCTGATCGTACGAGAGCAGTGCATGCCGGTTTGCATACTTGGGATCGGGAAATTCTAAAGGGACCGAAGGTAAGAATTAGGAAATTAAAAAAGGAATTAGAAAGATTAAGGCATGGCCCACTGAATACGGAATCTCGATGTCGTCAGAAGGAAATTATTGTGCTAATTAAAAACATTTTGGATCAAGAGGAAATTTTCTGGTTATAAAGAGGACAGGCGAACTGGTTGATGCACGGGGATCGCAATACGACATTCTTTCACAACGCTGCCACGACCTGGAAAAAAAGAAATAATATAATGAAACTCTTAGATGAGTCTGGAAACTGGATAAAAGAAAAGGAGTTGAAGGATCACATGACCGAATGTTATTCAAACCTTTTCACATTGGAAGTTCAGCATCCGAACCAAGAAGTTTTATCACTTGTTCGTAGGAGAGTGTCAAATGAAATGAATAATGCTCTACTTGCCCCTTATACCGCGGAAGATGTTCGCAAGGCTTTATTCGATATTGGGGACTTAAAAGCTCCAGGACCAGATGGGCTTCATGCTATTTTCTACAAAAGGTTCTGGCCAATGCTGGGGAAGGACCTAATTGAGGAGGTTATGAAAGCAATCAACACATGTACTATCCCGAACGGTTGGAACGATACGACAATCGTGATGATTCCTAAGATTAATACACCAGAAAAGGTAACATTTAGACCGATTAGTTTATGTAATGTGGTATACAAAATAATTGCAAAAATGGTGGCTACTCGATTGAAGGTCTTTTTACCAGAAATTATTAGTCCCACACAGAGTGCGTTTGTACCGGGTAGATTGATAACGGATAATAATTTAGTGGCTTATGAATGTTTTCACACAATCAAGAACAAAAGAGAAGGGAGAGAGGGCTTGTGTGCTATAAAACTTGATATGCAAAAAGCATACGATAGAGTTGAGTGGCCTTTTTGGAGGAGATTATGTTGAGATTGGGTTTTCATCGAGAATGGGTGAATTCGATTATGCAATGTGTCTCAACTGTCGATTATAGAGTAAGGATCAGTGCAGAGGAAAGTGAGAGTTTCAAGCCTACTAGAGGGTTGAGGCAGGGTGATCCGCTACCACCATACCTCTTTCTGCTATGCACAAAGGGGTTGAATGCCTTGCTAGCGCATGCTGAGGACAACGGGAACATATCAGGAGTTAAAGTCTGTAGAGACACCCCGCCAGTCACAAATCTTCTCTTTGCGGATGATTCATTGATATTGATGAAAGCCAACCAACATAATGCGGCGGCCCTGAAATCAGCATTAGATTTATATTGTGCGGCGTCAGGACAACTGGTAAGCGTGGAAAAGTCAAGCATTTTCTTTAGTCCTAATACAACGGTAGAGATAAGAGAACAAATGTGTACAACGTTGAATATAATGACAGAGGCAATGAGTGACAAATACTTGGGCTTGCCAGCAAATGTGGGTGTTGATAAAACAGACTGTTTTAATTTTTTGATTGAACGAATTATTAAGAAAAATAGTGGTTGGAAGGAAAAATTACTGTCTGCCGGGGGAAAGGAGATCCTTCTCAAGGCTGTGATCCAAGCCATACCTACCTATGCAATGTCGGTCTTTAAAATTCCTAAAAAAATTGTAAATGAATCATTGACGCGATTGCGCATTTTTGGTGGGGAGACGAGGAGAACCAGAGAAGGATGCACTGGATGGCCTGGTGGAAAATGTGCGTACCAAAAAAATCAAGGAGGAATGGGTTTCCGTGATATCCACTGTTTCAACATGGCTTTGCTCGCCAAACAGGCATGACGTCTCATTGATAATCCTGATTCCTTGTGTGCTACTATTCTGAGAGCCAAGTACTATCCTGATGGCGATTTGATGAAGTCCAGGCCAAAGCATGGCGCTTCCTTCACATGGCAAAGCATTATGGTAGGCATAAATACCCTGAAACGTGGCTACATTTGGCGAGTGAGGAATGGACACAATATCAATATTTGAGAAGATGTCTGGATCCCAAACTGTGCCACTAGGAAGATTATGACCCATGGGGGGACAATTGTTATCAAAAGTGGATGATCCGATTGATCATGTCTCCAATAATTGGGACGAGGACCTGATTAGACAAACTACGTGGCCCGTTGACTCACAACGGGATTCTTTCAATCCCACTTTCGCAACATGATATGACAAATTTCATTGCCTGAAGTTATACGAAAAATGGTATGTTCTCGGTACGATCTGCTTACTTTGTGGAGTGGAATGATCAGTATGTGAGTAAACTAAAATATGCTAATGGGATGGGGCGAATCACACATAATCCTATATGGTGTCAAATTTGGAAGTTATCTTCTCCGACAAAAGTAAAAAAATTATATGGCATACATTACCTGGCACCCTCCCATGCCGGGTAACACTCGCTAACACACACATGAAGGTCTCGCCCTTTTGTCCTAATTGCTCTCAAGGTTTAGAAGATACAAAACACATGCTTTTCCTCTGTAGTAAAGCAAAGGAGGTTTGGAAGAAACTAGGGATGGATGAGATTATTGATAAAGCTTGTGAGGTTGACCGTGCTGGGGAGGCGATATTGGAATACCTTCTACTTCTTCCTGACCAAGATTTGAGTATTATGGGGTACCAAAATGTACAAGAAATGATAGCCATTTCAGCTTGGTATCTATGGTGGGAAAGGAGAAAATTAGTTGTCATATCCCTAGTTCTGGTATGACCTAGACCAGCTAGCCATTTGTGCATCATGTTTAAATTCCATTTAAATTTGAAATGAGGATTTGTGAAACCCTCAGAATCATTTCTGGAAATAATCCAGATAAAAATTTCTCCAAAAAGGTCCAAGAAAATGTTCATGTCTCTCTCTGAAAATATTGGGCAGAGGTAAAATTCAAACCAATATTTTTAGGGGCTCATAAATATTTATTTTGGCCATTTGGAATTAATCCAGTAATTATTTACGTAGGATAAACATTTATATATATATATAATATTGTCCAATAATTCTGAATTTTGGTGAGGGGCTTTGGAATAATCCCTTAGGCCCCTGCAAAAATTGTCAGAATTAAATAAAATGATTTGGTATTTTTATCAAATCAAAACAAATGGCAGATAAATAGAAAAGAAACAGAAATGGTAAAAACCCACCTGTGCTTACCTGCGGGCCAGCTCCTGTGCTGGCCCAGCACTATGCAGCCCAGCAGCAGCCCAGCCCACCTGTCCCCCTCCCCTGTCGTCTTCCTCCTGCCAGGAGGACAGCGCGTGTGGCCGCCGCGTGCGAGCACGCGCCGACCACCTCCTGCTTCCCCGCTCGCTGCTGGAGGCCCCCGACGACGCCACGCACTCCCCTCGACTCTCTCTCACTCTCTCTCGCTCTCCCTCCTCCCCTGGATCCCTCTCTCTCGACCCACCCGAGCGCTGCCGTCGCCGCCGCTCGCCGTTGCCGTAGCCACCGACTTCCCCTCGCCTCGCTGTTGTGTCCAGAAGCTCCGCCATGTCTGCGTCTACCTCCTCGTCGAGCCACGCGCCTCGGGAGGCCCTGGAGCGCCTCCATCGTCGTCGTCTTCATCTCCGGCCGTCGTGGATCCCCATCGCTGCACCGTCGACCTCAGCGCGTCCCCGAGCTCGCTGATGACGTCTATGATCTCCCCGTAAGCTCTACTTCGTTCTCCTCTCCTCCCCGTGCTCGTTTGCCCCGCCTAGCTAGCTCAGCTGCCGCGCCCGAGACCTCATCGCCGCCGGCCATGGCGCCATCATGGCCAGAGGCCGAGCCAGCCGCTCCCGCGCGCGTCACTGTGCTCTTGGTGACGCCAGGAGGCCGTAGAGGGCCTCCGCAGTTCCTGCCGTGCCCCGCAGCCTGTTTTTCGCCCGAACCCGTGCTCCGGCCGCCGCCTCGAGCTCGTTTCCGGCGAGCTCAGGCACCCCCGCAGCCTCCCGCTTGCTCCAAACGACGCAGACAAGCTCCAGCTCCTCGTCCGTGATCTCCGCCGCCTAAATGGTCGCCGGAGGGCGTTTCCCGAGCCCTCCGCCGTGTTCGGCCTCGCCGGCGATTAAACACCGGTGGGGTTTGACCTCTTTGACCTCGCGGGCCCGTCAGGTGGGCCCCATGGGTCAGGTGATTAGCTTAAGGCTAATCACCATTTAACTAAACCTGACACTGACAGTGGGCCCCTGCGCCACTAATCCTATAATTAGGATAAACTAACCCCCTGTTAACTAATCGGTCACTGACGTGTGCCCCCCACACGTCAGGTTTGACCTGGTCAGCCCTGCTGACGCCTTTGTGATGTCATGCTGACGCAATAATGATTTTTCTAAATTTTAAATAATTCAAAGAATTCCAGAAATTGATATAAACTTCAAAAATTCATAGAAATTCAACCGTAGCTCAGATTGAAATAATTTATATATGAAAAATTATCAGAAAAATTCAATCTATCCATCTGTACCATTTCCATGCAGAAAAACCATCTATACATGTTGTATATATGAAAACACACATGGCATATTTAAGAACTTAATTTGGAGTTGTATTTGAACCCTTGGTTCAAATGGACTTCAACCAAATAAATGCTAGATGCATTAACTCAAACAACATCACATACTCATGCCATGTTCATGCATCATAATGTTGCATATGCTTGTGTTTGATTTCCGACACCGTTCCTTCTCGATAGGTCCTGCTTCGGAGAGTGTTCGAGAGTACCTGTCTGAGGAGTAGTGCCCCCCTGTTGATCTACCAGGCAAGCTACCCCCCCCCCCCTTGTTCATTCCGATAAAATCCTACTCTCTCGCTCCTGATCTCATTTATTGCATTAGGACAACAACGATTCAACTGCTACTTTATGCTGCGGTAGCTGAACCCATTCCTCTGCATGACCTGTCATTGCCACAGTAAATAGTTAAAACCCACTAGCACGTGTAGGAGTTGTTTGAGCCATGTTGTGTTCCTACCATGCCATGCCTGCTATTGCTTAAAGTTGTGTCAGGTCTGATTCATCGGGAATGAATTGGAATGTTATGATATGTTCTGCTAATGAGAGTTAAGCGTGTGAACACGATTTGGTAAAGGTAGCGGTGAGAGGCCATGTAGGAGTACATGGTGGGTTATCTCATTGGGACCGTCCTTAAGAACTGAGTTCTGTGTAAGTTGTCCAATGACTAGCTACTACCACACATTGGGCTCCGGGCGCTCCAAGCTCTCTTGACTTATTAACCGCCTTGAACTCTGTCCAGGAGTTGCAAATAGTTTCTGGTGTTTGTAGGTAGTGCTATTTTTCTACCGAGTGGCACCCGGCAGGGTGGACTTGGGACAGACTAGGCACACGTGGCCCGGTGTACCGAGTGGCACCCGGATGGTGGGCTCGGGAACCTTGTACACATCGTTTGGGGCCGTGAGCGAAACCTCGGCCGGATCTCCTTGCGGATGGAACCCGAATAGGCGATAAACCTGGACTAGAGTCTTGTGTGGTTAGTCAGGTCGTGGCCGACACCCTCGCCAGCCTTCCGCTTGAAGGTTGCCGAGATACATGACGGGTATACGGTGATAAGTGGTGAGAGCGTGTGTGATGAAGTACACCCCTGCAGGGTTATCATGATCTATTCGAATAGTCGGGTCCTCGGTTATGGACTCCTTGGATGCTTACGCGGTACATAGACAACCTGAAGTGGATACTCTAAAATGCTCAAGATAAGTGTGAGTGCTATGGATGGCCTTCTTGTAGGAGAGACGGGGATGAATCCATAGTAGTGTATTGATGTGGTGATTAGTGGACTCGTGTGCGCTGCCTCACCTCAAAGAAGTTTCTCATTGTCGTAGAACAGGATAGCCACTGAGTCAAAGTTGGCTAGCTGCAACTAAACCCCACATTACCTTCTTGATACAAATGCATGTATGATAGGATCTGATGTAAGTCTTGCTGAGTACCTTTGTACTCACGTTTGCTTTATTTATATTTTGCAGGTGAGACATCTGTCTCACTAGTAGTACCGCTTGGACTTCGACGAGTAGCTTGTTACCTCAGCTACGATCTTGTACCTTGGAGGGACTTGTAGATAGTCAGGCTTCTCGGCCTTTTTCTGTTGTAGTTGTCTGTACTCAGACATGTAATGCTTCCATTGCTTGTATGCTCTAAATGATGGGTCATGTGACCCCTGTTTGTATTTATGCTATGTGGCTCTTCTGAGCCTTTATCTATATGAGTTGCGTTATGTTGTGATGCCATGTTGTACATCACATACTTGCATGTTATGCGTACGTGTGACGTGTATTGCTATGTGTGGGATCCGACAATCTAGTTGTTTGTCCTTGGCAGCCTCTCTTATGGGGAAATGTAGTCTAGTGCTTCCTTGAGCCATAGTAGTCCGCTACAGCCCGGTTCACCAGAGTCCTGCTAGCCCAGCACTACTGCTCAGAACACTTGACTGGCCGGCATGTGTTCCACTTCGTTCCTATGTCTGTCCCTTCTGGGAAATGTCACGCGGTGATTTCCGGAGTCCTGTTAGCCAGTGCTACAGCCCGGACTCATACGCTGTTGACCGACATGCTCGATGTGATTCATGTATGCCTGTCTCCATAGGTCTGTGCCGCTTTGGGTTCACGACTAGCCATGTCGGCATGGGTTCTCTGTCATATGGATGCTAGCGACACTATCATATACGTGAGCCAAAAGGCGCAAACGGTCCCGGGCCATGGTAAGGCAACACCCGTGGGGTTACCGTGCGTGAGGCCGCAAAGTGATATGAGGTGTTACATGCTAGATCGATGTGACTTAGAATCGGGGTCCCGACAGCTTTGGTATCAGAGCCTGACTGCCTGTAGGATTTCCAAGCCAACCTGGTCAAAGTTGAGTCTAGAAATTCTTCAGCTATATAGGGGAATTGATTGTGGAAGGGAACGTAAGGCTCTTTTTACTCCTTATACCTCATGCCCTTCTGATCTGAGTCATCCTATCTTTCCTACGGGGTTAAGGAACTAGGCTTCCTCTTCTGTCTATCAGGATCACGTGTTACTACTCCGTAGTCTCTTAGGATTGGTTGATCAGAGTCATATCCTAGTTTGAGTACCTCCGGTGTAGTCTGTTTAGTAATATCTCAGAACCTTGGGTAATGATGTTGAGTATGGTGCTACCCCGTCTTTTGCAGAATGTCTCATTTCGAGCATTTTACTGCCGTTGTGCTGCCAGAATTGTCCTAGGAGCTCAAGAGATATTATTTTTCCTCGTACTATATTCTACATCCTTATGATGATGCTGAATCCATCCTTGTTTCCTTGGTTGGTTCTTCAGGATGTTGCCGGTTAACCGAAGTTCTGTTGCTCGTATCCGGAACTACGGAGATGGTAGGGATGAGGATCCTCCCGACCAGTCTTCGTTGGCAGAGTTCATGTTAGAGGTTGAGAGGAACAAGCGTGAGTCTAACCGCTTGCTAGCACGTATTGAGGAGAACACCTCCCATCAGCACAAAGAGTTTGTGTCCATCCATGACTTCATCGGTCTGAAACCACCTACCTTCCATCATTCCATTGAACCACTCGATGCAGATGACTGGCTCCGTAGTATCACACACAAGCTGCATTCTGCGAATGTAGCTGAAAGTGACAGGGTCACCTATGCTGCTTATCATCTAGAAGGTCCTGCTAGTATTTGGTGGCAGAGGCTATGCTTCCAGCTGGCCAGATAACCACCTAGAGAGATTTCATCGAGGCTTTTTGCGAGCATCACATTCCTCAAGCTCTCATTGACCGCAAGAGAGAAGAGTTTTGTAGTTTCACATAGGGTAAAATGGCTGTTGATGCTTACAGTAGCGAGTTTGAGAACCTTGCTCGTTATGCTACAGAAGAAGTGTCCACAGACGCCAAGAAGCAGGCTAGGTTCCGGAAGGGTCTCAACCCCAAGTTGCGTCGTGATCTCCACTTGCATCATTGCAATACATTCCAGGCTCTTGTGAACAAGGCCATTAATGCAGAGACAGTTCAGCTCACTTACGAGGAGTCTCGTAAGCACACCCGTGATTTGGTTTCTTTCTCCGGTTCTAGTTCGCAGAAGCGCCGGATTTGGGTTCCGAACTCCGCTCTTCCACCCAGATATTCACCGAGGCCATCTTGTGTGGCACCTCACCCAGTTCAGTTACATGCTCCACCCAGGCCTATTGGTAGACCACTTGTCAATGCGGGTCCACGTCCTACTTCAGGGACTTGTTTCACATGCGGATAGCCAGGACACTATGCACGTGACTGCTCTCAAACCAACTATGCTCCACCCCAGCCTGAGAAGTCTGTTGGTCGTGGTAAGCCATCACGCAAGATGATTAGTGTCAAGTCAGCTCCCACTGAACGTGGATGTGTGCATCACGTCTCAGCTAAAGACACTCGTGATGATCCGGATGTCGTTCTTGGTACCCTCCTTGTCAATTGCCATCCAGCTTCGGTTCTGTTCGATACCGGAGCATCTCACTCCTTCATTTCTGAAGGCTATGCTTGTTTGCACGACATGTCATTTTGCGATATGCCAACTCCACTTGAAATCCAAACTCCAGGGTCTAGATGGCAAACTACCAGAATAAGCCATGGTAATGAAATCCTTGTTGACAGACTTGTATTCCTTGCATCACTTATAGCCCTCAAGTCTACAGATATTAACATCATCTTGGGTATGGACTGGATGAAAGCTCATCATGCCAAGATTGATTGTTACACAAGGTCTGTTCAGCTTACACACCCATCCGACAAGATAGTCACCATCTCCACTAGAGTTGCAAAGCGTCAGCTCTATTCTCTTAATGCCAACCCTCTTCCTGACCTTGAAGATATCCCGGTAGTCCGTGACTTTCCGGATGTTTTTCCAGAGGAACTGCCAGGTATTCCACCTGACAGAGATGTAGAATTTTTCATAGATCTTATCCCAGGAACCGCTCCAATCTCTAGGAGACCTTACAAGATGGCACCCTTAGAACTAGCCGAGCTTAAGAAACAACTCGATGAATCCTTGCAAAAGGGTTTCATCCGTCCTAGTTCTTCTCCCTGGGCTTGCCCCGTCCTCTTCGTCAAGAAGAAGGATGATACGAACCGGATGGTTGTAGATTATCGTCCCGTTAATTTGGTCACGATAAAGAACAAGTATCCGCTCGCCAGGATCAACGACCTGTATGATCAGCTCGCTGGATCCTCAGTCTTTTCCAAGATGGATTTGAGGTTAGGCTACCACCAAATCAAGATTAGAAATGGGGACATTCCTAAGACGGCTTTTGTCACTCGTTATGGTCAGTACGAGTACACCGTCATGTCCTTTGGTCTAACCAACGCTCCAGCTACTTTCTCTCGCTTGATGAACTCGATCTTCATGGAGTACTTAGATAAGTTCGTCGTGGTTTACCTCGATGATATCCTTATTTACTCGAAGAACGAGGAAGAGCATGCCGAACATCTTAGACTTGTGCTAGAAAAACTCAGAGAGCGCCACCTTTATGCCAAGTTCTCCAAGTGCGAATTTTGGTTGCCAGAAGTGACCTATCTCGGCCACGTAATCTCTGGTAAGGGCATTGCTGTCAATCCCGAAAGAGTTCAGGCCGTTCTTGATTGGACTCCGCCTGAAACAGTTAAGCTGTTGGGTTTCGTAGTAATTTCAAAAATTTTCCTACGCACACGCAAGATCATGTGATGCATAGCAACGAGGGGAGAGTATTGTCTACGTACCCAACGCAGACCGACTGCGGAAGCGATGACACGACGTAGAGGAAGTAGTCGTACGTCTTCTCGATCCAACCGATCAAGCACCAAAACTACGGCACCTCCGAGTTCGAGCACACGTTCAGCTCGATGACGATCCCCGGACTCCGATCCAGCAAAGTGTCGGGGAAGAGTTTCGTCAGCACGACGGCGTGGTGACGATCTTGATGAACTACAGCAGCAGGGCTTCGCCTAAACTCCGCTACAGTATTATCGAGGAATATGGTGGCAGGGGGCACCGCACACGGCTAAGGAATTGATCACCTGGATCAACTTGTGTCAACTTGTGTGTTTAGAGGTGCCCCTGCCTCCATATATAAAGGAGGAGAGGAGGGGAGGCTGGCCGGCCAAGGGGGGAGGCGCAGGAGAGTCCTACTCCCTCTGGGAGTAGGATTCCCCCTCCAATCCTAGTCCAACTAGGATTCCTCGGAGGGGAAAAGAGGAGGAGGGGGCCGGCCACCTCTCCTAGTCCTAATAGGACTAGGGGAAGGGGGGGCGCAGCCCAACTAGGGCAGCCCCTTCTCTTTTCCACTAAAGCCCACTATGGCCCAAATAGCTCCCGGGGGGTTCCGGTAACCCTCCCGGTATTCCGGTAAAATCCCGATTTCACCCGGAACACTTCCGATATCCAAATATAGGCTTCCAATATATCAATCTTTACGTCTCGACCATTTCGAGACTCCTCGTCATGTCTGTGATCACATCCGGGACTCCGAACAACCTTCGGTACATCAAAATGCATAAACTCATAATATAACTGTCATCGTAACCTTAAGCGTGCGGACCCTACGGGTTCGAGAACAATGTAGACATGACCGAGACACGTCTTCGGTCAATAACCAATAGCGGGACCTGGATGCCCATATTGGCTCCTACATATTCTACGAAGATCTTTATCGGTCAGACCGCATAACAACATACGTTGTTCCCTTTGTCATCGGTATGTTACTTGCCCGAGATTCGATCGTCGGTATCCAATACCTAGTTCAATCTCGTTACTGGCAAGTCTCTTTACTCGTTCCGTAATACATCATCTCACAACTAACATATTAGTTGTAATGCTTGCAAGGCTTATGTGATGTGTATTACCGAGAGGGCCCAGAGATACCTCTCCGACAATTGGAGTGACAAATCCTAATCTCGAAATACGCCAACCCAACATCGACCATTGGAGACACCTGTAGTACTCCTTTATAATCACCCAGTTACGTTGTGACGTTTGGTAGTACCCAAAGTGTTCCTCCGGTAAACGGGAGTTGCATAATCTCATAGTCATAGGAACATGTATAAGTCATGAAGAAAGCAATAGCAACATACTAGACGATCGGGTGCTAAGCTAATGGAATGGGTCATGTCAATCAGATCATTCTACTAATGATGTGATCTCGTTAATCAAATAACAACTCATTGTTCATGGTTAGGAAACATAACCATCTTTGATTAACGAGCTAGTCAAGTAGAGGCATACTAGTGACACTTTGTTTGTCTATGTATTCACACATGTATTATGTTTCCGGTAAATACAATTCTAGCATGAATAATAAACATTTATCATGATTATAAGGAAATAAATAATAACTTTATTATTGCCTCTAGGGCATATTTCCTTCAGTCTCCCACTTGCACTAGAGTCAATAATCTAGATTACACTGTAATGATTCTAACACCCATGGAGCCTTGGTGCTGATCATGTTTTGCTCGTGGAAGAGGCTTAGTCAACGGGTCTGCAACATTCAGATCCGTATGTATCTTGCAAATCTCTATGTCTCCCACCTAGACTAGATCCCGGATGGAGTTGAAGCGTCTCTTGATGTGTTTGGTCCTTTTGTGAAATCTGGATTCCTTTGCCAAGGCAATTGCACCAGTATTGTCACAAAAGGTTTTCATTGGACCCGATGCACTAGGTATGACACCTAGATCGGATATGAACTCCTTCATCCAGACTCCTTCATTTGCTGCTTCCGAAGCAGCTATGTATTCCGCTTCACATGTAGATCCCGCTACGACGCTTTGTTTAGAACTGCACTAACTGACAGCTCCACCGTTTAATGTAAACACGTATCCGGTTTGCGATTTAGAATCGTCCGGATCAGTGTCAAAGCTTGCATCAACGTAACCTTTTACGATGAGCTCTTTGTTACCTCCATATACGAGAAACATATCCTTAGTCCTTTTCAGGTATTTCAGGATGTTCTTGACCGCTGTCCAGTGATCCACTCCTGGATTACTTTGGTACCTCCCTGCTAAACTTATAGCAAGGCACACATCAGGTCTGGTACACAGCATTGCATACATGATAGAGCCTATGGCTGATGCATAGGGAACATCTTTCATATTCTCTCTATCTTCTGCAGTGGTCGGGCATTGAGTCTTACTCAATTTCACACCTTGTAATACAGGCAAGAATCCTTTCTTTGCTTGATCCATTTTGAATTTCTTCAAAATCTTGTCAAGGTATGTGCTTTGTGAAAGTCCAATTAAGTGTCTTGATCTATCTCTATAGATCTTAATGCCTAATATGTAAGCAGCTTCACCGAGGTCTTTCATTGAAAAACTTTTATTCAAGTATCCCTTTATGCTATCCAGAAATTCTATATCATTTCCAATGAGTAATATGTCATCCACATATAATATCAGAAATGCTACAGAGCTCCCACTCACTTTCTTGTAAATACAGGCTTCTCCGAAAGTCTGTATAAAACCAAATGCTTTGATCACACTATCAAAACGTTTATTCCAACTCCGAGAGGCTTGCACCAGTCCATAAATGGATCGCTGGAGCTTGCACACTTTGTTAGCTTCCTTTGGATCGACAAAACCTTCTGGTTGCATCATATACAACTCTTCTTCCAGAAATCCATTCAGGAATGCAGTTTTGACATCCATCTGCCAAATTTCATAATCATAAAATGCGGCAATTGCTAACTGTTGGGTTTCGTAGTAATTTCAAAAAATTTCCTACGCGCACACAGGATCATGTGATGCATAGCAACGAGAGGAGAGTGTTGTCTACGTACCCAACGCAGACCGACTGCGGAAGCAATGACACGACGTAGAGGAAGTAGTCGTACGTCTTCACGATCCAACCGATCAAGCACCGAAACTACGGCACCTCCGAGTTCGAGCACACGTTCAGCTCGATGACGATCCCCGGACTCCGATCCAGCAAAGTGTCGGGGAAGAGTTTCGTCAGCACGACGGCGTGGTGACGATCTTGATGAACTACAGCAGCAGGGCTTCGCCTAAACTCCGCTACAGTATTATCGAGGAATATGGTGGCAGGGGGCACCGCACACGGCTAAGGAATCGATCACGTGGATCAACTTGTGTCAACTTGTGTGTTTAGAGGTGCCCCTGCCTCCGTATATAAAGGAGGAGAGGAGGGGAGGCTAGCCGGCCAAAGGGGGGAGGCGCAGGAGAGTCCTACTCCCTCTGGGAGTAGGATTCCCCCTCCAATCCTAGTCCAACTAGGATTCCCCGGAGGGGAAAAGAGGAGGAGGGGGCCGGCCACCTCTCCTAGTCCTAATAGGACTAGGGGAAGGGGGGGGCGCGCAGCCCAACTAGGGCAGCCCCTTCTCTTTTCCACTAAGGCCCACTATGGCCCAAATAGCTCCCGGGGGGTTCCGGTAACCCTCCCGGTATTCCGGTAAAATCCCGATTTCACCCGGAACACTTCCGATATCCAAATATAGGCTTCCAATATATCAATCTTTACGTCTCGACCATTTCGAGACTCCTCGTCATGTCCGTGATCACATCCGGGACTCCGAACAACCTTCGGTACATCAAAATGCATAAACTCATAATATAACTGTCATCGTAACCTTAAGCGTGCGGACCCTACGGGTTCGAGAACAATGTAGACATGACCGAGACACGTCTCTGGTCAATAACCAATAGCGGGACCTGGATGCCCATATTGGCTCCTACATATTCTACAAAGATCTTTATCGGTCAGACCGCATAACAACATACGTTGTTCCCTTTGTCATCGGTATGTTACTTGCCCGAGATTCGATCGTTGGTATCCAATACCTAGTTCAATCTCGTTACTGGCAAGTCTCTTTACTCGTTCTGTAATACATCATCTCACAACTAACATATTAGTTGTAATGCTTGCAAGGCTTATGTGATGTGTATTACCGAGAGGGCCCAGAGATACCTCTCCGACAATCGGAGTGACAAATCCTAATCTCGAAATACGCCAACCCAACATCGACCATTGGAGACACCTGTAGTACTCCTTTATAATCACCCAGTTACGTTGTGACGTTTGGTAGTACCCAAAGTGTTCCTCCGGTAAACGGGAGTTGCATAATCTCATAGTCATAGGAACATGTATAAGTCATGAAGAAAGCAATAGCAACATACTAAACGATCGGGTGCTAAGCTAATGGAATGGGTCATGTCAATCAGATCATTCTACTAATGATGTGACCTCGTTAATCAAATAGCAACTCATTGTTCATGGTTAGGAAACATAACCATCTTTGATTAACGAGCTAGTCAAGTAGAGGCATACTAGTGACACTCTGTTTGTCTATGTATTCACACATGTATTATGTTTCCGGTAAATACAATTCTAGCATGAATAATAAACATTTATCATGATTATAAGGAAATAAATAATAACTTTATTATTGCCTCTAGGGCATATTTCCTTCAGTCTCCCACTTGCACTAGAGTCAATAATCTAGATTACACTGTAATGATTCTAACACCCATGGAGCTTTGGTGCTGATCATGTTTTGCTCGTGGAAGAGGCTTAGTCAACGGGTCTGCAACATTCAGATCCGTATGTATCTTGCAAATCTCTATGTCTCCCACCTGGACTAGATCCCGGATGGAGTTGAAGCGTCTCTTGATGTGTTTGGTCTTTTTGTGAAATCTGGATTCCTTTGCCAAGGCAATTGCACCAGTATTGTCACAAAAGATTTTCATTGGACCCGGTGCACTAGGTATGACACCTAGATCGGATATGAACTCCTTCATCCAGACTCCTTCATTTGCTGCTTCCGAAGCAGCTATGTATTCTGCTTCACATGTAGATCCCGCTACGACGCTTTGTTTAGAACTGCACCAACTGACAGCTCCACCGTTTAATGTAAACACGTATCCGGTTTGCGATTTAGAATCGTCCGGATCAGTGTCAAAGCTTGCATCAACGTAACCTTTTACGATGAGCTCTTTGTCACCTCCATATATGAGAAACATATCCTTAGTCCTTTTCAGGTATTTCAGGATGTTCTTGACCGCTGTCCAGTGATCCACTCCTGGATTACTTTGGTACCTCCCTGCTAAACTTATAGCAAGGCACACATCAGGTCTGGTACACAGCATTGCATACATGATAGAGCCTATGGCTGATGCATAGGGAACATCTTTCATATTCTCTCTATCTACTGCAGTGGTCGGGCATTGAGTCTTACTCAATTTCACACCTTGTAACACAGGCAAGAACCCTTTCTTTGCTTGATCCATTTTGAACTTCTTCAAAATTTTGTCAAGGTATGTGCTTTGTGAAAGTCCAATTAAGCGTTTTGATCTATCTCTATAGATCTTAATGCCTAATATGTAAGCAGCTTCACCGAGGTCTTTCATTGAAAAACTTTTATTCAAGTATCCCTTTATGCTATCCAGAAATTCTATATCATTTCCAATCAGTAATATGTCATCCACATATAATATCAGAAATGCTACAGAGCTCCCACTCACTTTCTTGTAAATACAGGCTTCTCCGAAAGTCTGTATAAAACCAAATGCTTTGATCACACTATCAAAACGTTTATTCCAACTCCGAGAGGCTTGCACCAGTCCATAAATGGATCGCTGGAGCTTGCACACTTTGTTAGCTCCCTTTGGATCGACAAAACCTTCTGGTTGCATCATATACAACTCTTCTTCCAGAAATCCATTCAGGAATGTAGTTTTGACGTCCATTTGCCAAATTTCATAATCATAAAATGCGGCAATTGCTAACATGATTCGGACGGACTTAAGCATCGCTACGGGTGAGAAGGTCTCATCATAGTCAATTCCTTGAACTTGCCGAAAACCTTTTGCGACAAGTCGAGCTTTGTAGACAGTAACATTACCATCAGCGTCAGTCTTCTTCTTAAAGATCCATTTATTCTCAATTGCTTGCCGATCATCGGGCAAGTCAACCAAAGTCCATACTTTGTTCTCATACATGGATCCCATCTCAGATTTCATGGCTTCAAGCCACTTTGCGGAATCTGGGCTCACCATCGCTTCTTCATAGTTCGTAGGTTCATCATGATCTAGTAGCATGACCTCCAAAACAGGATTACCGTACCACTCTGGTGCGGATCTTACTCTGGTTGATCTACGAGGTTCAGCAATATCTTGATCTGAAGTTTCATGATCATTATCATTGGCTTCCTCACTAACTGGTGTAGGTGTCACTGAAACAGTTTTCTGTGATGAACTACTTTCCAGTAAGGGAGCAGGTACAGTTACCTCGTCAAGTTCTACTTTCCTCCCACTCACTTCTTTCGAGAGAAATTCCTTCTCTAGAAATGATCCATTCTTAGCAACGAATGTCTTGCCTTCGGATCTGTGATAGAAGGTGTACCCAACAGTTTCCTTTGGGTATCCTATGAAGACACATTTCTCCGATTTGGGTTCGAGCTTATCAGGTTGAAGCTTTTTCACATAAGCATCGCAGCCCCAAACTTTAAGAAACGACAACTTTGGTTTCTTGCCAAACCACAGTTCATAAGGCGTCGTCTCAACGGATTTTGATGGTGCCCTATTTAACGTGAATGCGGCCGTCTCTAAAGCATATCCCCAAAATGATAGCGGTAAATCAGTGAGAGACATCATAGATCGCACCATATCTAGTAAAGTACGATTACGACGTTCGGACACACCATTACGCTGTGGTGTTCCGGGTGGCGTGAGTTGCGAAACTATTCCACAGTTTTTCAAATGTACACCAAACTCGTAACTCAAATATTCTCCTCCACGATCAGATCGTAGAAACTTTATTTTCTTGTTACGATGATTTTCAACTTCACTCTGAAATTCTTTGAACTTTTCAAATGTTTCAGACTTATGTTTCATTAAGTAGATATACCCATATCTGCTTAAATCATCTGTGAAGGTGAGAAAATAATGATATCCGCCACGAGCCTCAATATTCATCGGGCCACATACATCGGTATGTATGATTTCCAACAAATCTGTTGCTCTCTCCATAGTACCGGAGAACGGTGTTTTAGTCATCTTGCCCATAAGGCACGGTTCGCAAGTCCCAAGTGATTCATAATCAAGTGGTTCCAAAAGTCCATCAGCATGGAGTTTCTTCATGCGCTTTATACCGATATGACCTAAACGACAGTGCCACAAATAAGTTGCACTTTCGTTATCAACTCTGCATCTTTTGGCTTCAACATTATGAATATGTGTATTACTACTATCGAGATTCAATAAGAATAGACCACTCTTCAAGGGTGCATGACCATAAAAGATATTACTCATATAAATAGAACAACCATTATTCTCTGATTTAAATGAATAACCGTCTTGCATTAAACAAGATCCAGATATAATGTTCATGCTCAACGCTGGCACCAAATAACAATTATTTAGGTCTAATATTAATCCCGAAGGTAGATGTAGAGGTAGCGTGCCGACTGCGATCACATCGACTTTGGAACCGTTTCCCACGCGCATCGTCACCTCGTCCTTTGCCAGTGCCCGCTTATTCTGTAGTCCCTGTTTCGAGTTGCAAATATTAGCAACAGAACCAGTATCAAATACCCAGGTGCTACTGCGAGCTCTAGTAAGGTACACATCAATAATATGTATATCACATATACCTTTGTTCACCTTGCCATCCTTCTTATCCGCCAAATACTTGGGGCAGTTCCGCTTCCAGTGACCAGTCTGCTTGCAGTAGAAGCACTCAGTTTCAGGCTTAGGTCCAGACTTGGGTTTCTTCTCTTGAGCAGCAACTTGCTTGCCGTTCTTCTTGAAGTTCCCCTTTTTCTTCCCTTTGCCCTTTTTCTTGAAACTAGTGGTCTTGTTAACCATCAACACTTGATGCTCCTTCTTGATTTCTACCTCCGCAGCTTTCAGCATTGCGAAGAGCTCGGGAATAGTTTTGTTCATCCCTTGCATATTATAGTTCATCACGAAGCTCTTGTAGCTTGGTGGCAGTGATTAGAGAATTCTGTCAATGACGCAATCATCCAGAAGATTAACTCCCAATTGAATCAAGTGATTATTATACCCAGACATTTTGAGTATATGCTCACTGACAGAACTGTTCTCCTCCATCTTGCAGCTATAGAACTTATTGGAGACTTCATATCTCTCAATTCGGGCATTTGCTTGAAATATTAACTTCAACTCCTGGAACATCTCATATGCTCCATGACGTTCAAAACGTCGTTGAAGTTCCGATTCTAAGCCGTAAAGCATGGCACACTGAACTATCGAGTAGTCATCAGCTTTGCTCTGCCAGACGTTCATAACATCTGGTGTTGCTCCAGCAGCAGGCCTGGCACCCAGCGGTGCTTCCAGGACGTAATTTTTCTGTGCAGCAATGAGGATAATCCTCAAGTTACGGACCCAGTCCGTGTAATTGCTACCATCATCTTTCAACTTTGCTTTCTCAAGGAACGCATTAAAATTCAACGGAACAACAGCACGAGCCATCTATCTACAATCAACATAAACAAGCAAGATACTATCAGGTACTAAGTTCATGATAAATTTAAGTTCAATTAATCATATTATTTAAGAACTCCCACTTAGATAGACATCCCTCTAATCCTCTAAGTGATTACGTGATCCAAATCAACTAAACCATGACCGATCATCACGTGAGATGGAGTAGTTTTCAATGGTGAACATCGTTATGTTGATCATATCTACTATATGATTCACGCTCGACCTTTCGGTCTCCGTGTTCCGAGGCCATATCTGCATATGCTAGGCTCGTCAAGTTTAACCTGAGTATTCTGCGTGTGCAAAACTGACTTGCACCCGTTGTAGATGGACGTAGAGCTTATCACACCCGATCATCACGTGGTGTCTGGGCACGACGAACTTTGGCAACGGTGCATACTCAGGGAGAACACTTCTTGATAATTTAGTGAGAGATCATCTTATAATGCTACCGTCAATCAAAGCAAGATAAGATGCATAAAAAGATAAACATCACATGCAATCAATATAAGTGATATGATATGGTCATCATCATCTTGTGCTTGTGATCTCCATCTCCGAAGCACCTTCATGATCACCATCGTCACCGGCGCGACACCTTGATCTCCATCGTAGCATCGTTGTCGTCTCGCCAATCTTATGCTTCCACGACTATCACTACCGTTTAGTAATAAAGTAAAGCATTACATCGCGATTGCATTGCATACAATAAAGCGACAACCATATGGCTCCTGCCAGTTGCCGATAACTCGGTTACAAAACATGATCATCTCATACAATAAAATTCAGCATCATGCTTTGACCATATCACATCACAACATGCCCTGCAAAAACAAGTTAGACGTCCTCTACTTTGTTGTTGCTTGTTTTACGTGGATGCTACGGGCTTAAGTAAGAACCAATCTCACCTACGCATCAAAACCACAACGATAGTTTGTCAAATAGACTCCGTTTTAACCTTCGCAAGGACCGGGCATAGCCATACTTGGTTCAACTAAAGTTGGAGAGACAGTCGCCCGCAAGCCATCTCTGTGCAAAGCACGTCGAGGGAACCGGTCTCGCGTAAGCGTACGCGTAAGGTTGGTCTGGGTCGTCTCGTCCAACAATACCGCCGAACCAAAATATGACATGCTGGTAGGCAGTATGACTTGTATCGTCCACAACTCACTTGTGTTCTACTCGTGCAAATAACATCAACATCAATAACCTAGGCTCGGATGCCACTGTTGGGTTTCGTAGTAATTTCAAAAAATTTCCTACGCACACGCAAGATCATGTGATGCATAGCAACGAGGGGAGAGTATTGTCTACGTACCCAACGCAGACCGACTGCGGAAGCGATGACACGACGTAGAGGAAGTAGTCGTACGTCTTCTCGATCCAACCGATCAAGCACCGAAACTACGGCACCTCCGAGTTCGAGCACACGTTCAGCTCGATGACGATCCCCGGACTCCGATCCAGCAAAGTGTCGGGGAAGAGTTTCGTCAGCACGACGGCGTGGTGACGATCTTGATGAACTACAACAGCAGGGCTTCGCCTAAACTCCGCTACAGTATTATCGAGGAATATGGTGGCAGGGGGCACCGCACACGGCTAAGGAATTGATCACCTGGATCAACTTGTGTCAACTTGTGTGTTTAGAGGTGCCCCTGCCTCCGTATATAAAGGAGGAGAGGAGGGGAGGCTGGCCGGCCAAGGGGGGGAGGCGCAGGAGAGTCCTACTCCCTCTGGGAGTAGGATTCCCCCTCCAATCCTAGTCCAACTAGGATTCCTCGGAGGGGAAAAGAGGAGGAGGGGGCCGGCCACCTCTCCTAGTCCTAATAGGACTAGGGGAAGGGGGGGGGCGCAGCCCAACTAGGGCAGCCCCTTCTCTTTTCCACTAAAGCCCACTATGGCCCAAATAGCTCCCGGGGGATTCCGGTAACCCTCCCGGTATTCCGGTAAAATCCCGATTTCACCCGGAACACTTCTGATATCCAAATATAGGCTTCCAATATATCAATCTTTACGTCTCGACCATTTCGAGACTCCTCGTCATGTCCGTGATCACATCCGGGACTCCGAACAACCTTCGGTACATCAAAATGCATAAACTCATAATATAACTGTCATCGTAACCTTAAGCGTGCGGACCCTACGGGTTCGAGAACAATGTAGACATGACCGAGACACGTCTCCGGTCAATAACCAATAGCGGGACCTGGATGCCCATATTGGCTCCTACATATTCTACGAAGATCTTTATCGGTCAGACCGCATAACAACATACGTTGTTCCCTTTGTCATCGGTATGTTACTTGCCTGAGATTCGATCGTCGGTATCCAATACCTAGTTCAATCTCGTTACTGGCAAGTCTCTTTACTCGTTCCGTAATACATCATCTCACAACTAACATATTAGTTGTAATGCTTGCAAGGCTTATGTGATGTGTATTACCGAGAGGGCCCAGAGATACCTCTCCGACAATCGGAGTGACAAATCCTAATCTCGAAATACGCCAACCCAACATCGACCATTGGAGACACCTGTAGTACTCCTTTATAATCACCCAGTTACGTTGTGACGTTTGGTAGTACCCAAAGTGTTCCTCCGGTAAACGGGAGTTGCATAATCTCATAGTCATAGGAACATGTATAAGTCATGAAGAAAGCAATAGCAACATACTAAACGATCGGGTGCTAAGCTAATGGAATGGGTCATGTCAATCAGATCATTCTACTAATGATGTGACCTCGTTAATCAAATAACAACTCATTGTTCATGGTTAGGAAACATAACCACCTTTGATTAACGAGCTAGTCAAGTAGAGGCATACCAGTGACACTCTGTTTGTCTATGTATTCACACATGTATTATGTATGACACCTAGATCGGATATGAACTCCTTCATCCAGACTCCTTCATTTGCTGCTTCCGAAGCAGCTATGTATTCCGCTTCACATGTAGATCCCGCTACGACGCTTTGTTTAGAACTGCACCAACTAACAGCTCCACCGTTTAATGTAAACACGTATCCGGTTTGCGATTTAGAATCGTCCGGATCAGTGTCAAAGCTTGCATCAACGTAACCTTTTACGATGAGCTCTTTGTCACCTCCATATATGAGAAACATATCCTTAGTCCTTTTCAGGTATTTCAGGATGTTCTTGACCGCTGTCCAGTGATCCACTCCTGGATTACTTTGGTACCTCCCTGCTAAACTTATAGCAAGGCATACATCAGGTCTGGTACACAGCATTGCATACATGATAGATCCTATGGCTGATGCATAGGGAACATCTTTCATATTCTCTCTATCTTCTGCAGTGGTCGGGCATTGAGTCTTACTCAATTTCACACCTTGTAACACAGGCAAGAACCCTTTCTTCGCTTGATCCATTTTGAACTTCTTCAAAATTTTGTTAAGGTATGTGCTTTGTGAAAGTCCAATTAAGCGTTTTGATCTATCTCTATAGATCTTAATGCCTAATATGTAAGCAGCTTCACCGAGGTCTTTCATTGAAAAACTTTTATTCAAGTATCCCTTTATGCTATCCAGAAATTCTATATCATTTCCAATCAGTAATATGTCATCCACATATAATATCAGAAATGCTACAGAGCTCCCACTCACTTTCTTGTAAATACAGGCTTCTCCGAAAGTCTGTATAAAACCAAATGCTTTCATCACACTATCAAAACGTTTATTCCAACTCCGAGAGGCTTGCACCAGTCCATAAATGGATCGCTGGAGCTTGCACACTTTGTTAGCTCCCTTTGGATCGACAAAACCTTCTGGTTGCATCATATACAACTCTTCTTCCAGAAATCCATTCAGGAATGCAGTTTTGACGTCCATTTGCCAAATTTCATAATCATAAAATGCGGCAATTGCTAACATGATTCGGACGGACTTAAGCATCGCTACGGGTGAGAAGGTCTCATCGTAGTCAATTCCTTGAACTTGCCGAAAACCTTTTGCGACAAGTCGAGCTTTGTAGACAGTAACATTACCATCAGCGTCAGTCTTCTTCTTAAAGATCCATTTATTCTCAATTGCTTGCCGATCATCGGGCAAGTCAACCAAAGTCCATACTTTGTTCTCATACATGGATCCCATCTCAGATTTCATGGCTTCAAGCCACTTTGCGGAATCTGGGCTCACCATCGCTTCTTCATAGTTCGTAGGTTCATCATGATCTAGTAGCATGACCTCCAAAACAGGATTACCGTACCACTCTGGTGCGGATCTTACTCTGGTTGATCTACGAGGTTCAGCAGTATCTTGATCTGAAGTTTCATGATCATTATCATTGGCTTCCTCACTAACTGGTGTAGGTGTCACTGAAACAGTTTTCTGTGATGAACTACTTTCCAGTAAGGGAGCAGGTACAGTTACCTCGTCAAGTTCTACTTTCCTCCCACTCACTTCTTTCGAGAGAAATTCCTTCTCTAGAAATGATCCATTCTTAGCAACGAATGTCTTGCCTTCGGATCTGTGATAGAAGGTGTACCCAACAGTTTCCTTTGGGTATCCTATGAAGACACATTTCTCCGATTTGGGTTCGAGCTTATCAGGTTGAAGCTTTTTCACATAAGCATCGCAGCCCCAAACTTTAAGAAAGGACAACTTTGGTTTCTTGCCAAACCACAGTTCATAAGGCGTCGTCTCAACGGATTTTGATGGTGCCCTATTTAACGTGAATGCGGCCGTCTCTAAAGCATATCCCCAAAAAGATAGCGGTAAATCAGTAAGAGACATCATAGATCACACCATATCTAGTAAAGTACGATTACGACGTTCAGACACACCATTACGCTGTGGTGTTCCGGGTGGCGTGAGTTGCGAAACTATTCCACAGTTTTCAAATGTATACCAAACTCGTAACTCAAATATTCTCCTCCACGATCAGATCGTAGAAACTTTATTTTCTTGTTACGATGATTTTCAACTTCACTCTGAAATTCTTTGAACTTTTCAAATGTTTCAGACTTATGTTTCATTAAGTAGATATACCCATATCTGCTTAAATCATCTGTGAAGGTGAGAAAATAACGATATCCGCCACGAGCCTCAATATTCATCGGGCCACATACATCGGTATGTATGATTTCCAACAAATCTGTTGCTCTCTCCATAGTACCGGAGAACGGTGTTTTAGTCATCTTGCCCATAAGGCACTGTTCGCAAGTACCAAGTGATTCATAATCAAGTGGTTCCAAAAGTCCATCAGCATGGAGTTTCTTCATGCGCTTTATACCGATATGACCTAAACGATAGTGCCACAAATAAGTTGCACTTTCGTTATCAACTCTGCATCTTTTGGCTTCAACATTATGAATATGTGTATTACTACTATCGAGATTCAATAAGAATAGACCACTCTTCAAGGGTGCATGACCATAAAAGATATTACTCATATAAATAGAACAACCATTATTCTCTGATTTAAATGAATAACCATCTTGCATTAAACAAGATCCAGATATAATGTTCATGCTCAACGCTGGCACCAAATAACAATTATTTAGGTCTAATATTAATCCCGAAGGTAGATGTAGAGGTAGCGTGCCGACTGCGATCACATCGACTTTGGAACCGTTTCCCACGCGCATCGTCACCTCGTCCTTTGCCAGTGCCCGCTTATTCTGTAGTCCCTGTTTCGAGTTGCAAATATTAGCAACAGAACCAGTATCAAATACCCAGGTGCTACTGCGAGCTCTAGTAAGGTACACATCAATAATATGTATATCACATATACCTTTGTTCACCTTGCCATCCTTCTTATCCGCCAAATACTTGGGGCAGTTCCGCTTCCAGTGACCAGTCTGCTTGCAGTAGAAGCACTCAGTTTCAGGCTTAGGTCCAGACTTGGGTTTCTTCTCTTGAGCAGCAACTTGCTTGCCGTTCTTCTTGAAGTTCCCCTTTTTCTTCCCTTTGCCCTTTTTCTTGAAACTAGTGGTCTTGTTAACCATCAACACTTGATGCTCCTTCTTGATTTCTACCTCCGCAGCTTTCAGCATTGCGAAGAGCTCGGGAATAGTTTTGTTCATCCCTTGCATATTATAGTTCATCACGAAGCTCTTGTAGCTTGGTGGCAGTGATTAGAGAATTCTGTCAATGACGCAATCATCCGGAAGATTAACTCCCAATTGAATCAAGTGATTATTATACCCAGACATTTTGAGTATATGCTCACTGACAGAACTGTTCTCCTCCATCTTGCAGCTATAGAACTTATTGGAGACTTCATATCTCTCAATTCGGGCATTTGCTTGAAATATTAACTTCAACTCCTGGAACATCTCATATGCTCCATGACGTTCAAAACGTCGTTGAAGTTCCGATTCTAAGCCGTAAAGCATGGCACACTGAACTATCGAGTAGTCATCAGCTTTGCTCTGCCAGACGTTCATAACATCTGGTGTTGCTCCAGCAGCAGGCCTGGCACCCAGCGGTGCTTCCAGGACGTAATTTTTCTGTGCAGCAATGAGGATAATCCTCAAGTTACGGACCCAGTCCGTGTAATTGCTACCATCATCTTTCAACTTTGCTTTCTCAAGGAACGCATTAAAATTCAACGGAACAACAGCACGAGCCATCTATCTACAATCAACATAAACAAGCAAGATACTATCAGGTACTAAGTTCATGATAAATTTAAGTTCAATTAATCATATTATTTAAGAACTCCCACTTAGATAGACATCCCTCTAATCCTCTAAGTGATTACGTGATCCAAATCAACTAAACCATGACCGATCATCACGTGAGATGGAGTAGTTTTCAATGGTGAACATCGTTATGTTGATCATATCTACTATATGATTCACGCTCGACCTTTCGGTCTCCGTGTTCCGAGGCCATATCTGCATATGCTAGGCTCGTCAAGTTTAACGTGAGTATTCTGCGTGTGCAAAACTGGCTTGCACCCGTTGTAGATGGACGTAGAGCTTATCACACCCGATCATCACGTGGTGTCTGGGCACGACGAACTTTGGCAACGGTGCATACTCAGGGAGAACACTTCTTGATAATTTAGTGAGAGATCATCTTATAATGCTACCGTCAATCAAAGCAAGATAAGATGCATAAAAAGATAAACATCACATGCAATCAATATAAGTGATATGATATGGTCATCATCATCTTGTGCTTGTGATCTCCATCTCCGAAGCACCGTCATGATCACCATCGTCACCGGCGCGACACCTTGATCTCCATCGTAGCATCGTTGTCGTCTCGCCAATCTTATGCTTCCACGACTATCACTACCGTTTAGTAATAAAGTAAAGCATTACATCGCGATTGCATTGCATACAATAAAGCGACAACCATATGGCTCCTGCCAGTTGCCGATAACTCGGTTACAAAACATGATCATCTCATACAATAAAATTCGGCATCATGCTTTGACCATATCACATCACAACATGCCCTGCAAAAACAAGTTAGACGTCCTCTACTTTGTTGTTGCTTGTTTTACGTGGCTGCTACGGGCTTAAGTAAGAACCAATCTCACCTACGCATCAAAACCACAACGATAGTTTGTCAAATAGACTCCGTTTTAACCTTCGCAAGGACCGGGCGTAGCCATACTTGGTTCAACTAAAGTTGGAGAGACAGTCGCCCGCAAGCCATCTCTGTGCAAAGCACGTCGAGGGAACCGGTCTCGCGTAAGCGTACGCGTAAGGTTGGTCTGGGTCGTCTCGTCCAACAATACCGCCGAACCAAAATATGACATGCTGGTAGGCAGTATGA
This sequence comes from Triticum dicoccoides, assembly GCF_002162155.2. Classification (NCBI taxonomy): domain Eukaryota; kingdom Viridiplantae; phylum Streptophyta; class Magnoliopsida; order Poales; family Poaceae; genus Triticum; species Triticum dicoccoides. The sequence continues at coordinate 471,710,167 of NC_041386.1, forward strand.
CTTGTATCGTCCACAACTCACTTGTGTTCTACTCGTGCAAATAACATCAACATCAATAACCTAGGCTCGGATGCCACTGTTGGGTTTCGTAGTAATTTCAAAAAATTTCCTACGCACACGCAAGATCATGTGATGCATAGCAACGAGGGGAGAGTATTGTCTACGTACCCAACGCAGACCGACTGCGGAAGCGATGACACGACGTAGAGGAAGTAGTCGTACGTCTTCTCGATCCAACCGATCAAGCACCGAAACTACGACACCTCCGAGTTCGAGCACACGTTCAGCTCGATGACGATCCCCGGACTCCGATCCAGCAAAGTGTCGGGGAAGAGTTTCGTCAGCACGACGGCGTGGTGATGATCTTGATGAACTACAGCAGCAGGGCTTCGCCTAAACTCCGCTACAGTATTATCGAGGAATATGGTGGCAGGGGGCACCACACACGGCTAAGGAATTGATCACCTGGATCAACTTGTGTCAACTTGTGTGTTTAGAGGTGCCCCTGCCTCCGTATATAAAGGAGGAGAGGAGGGGAGGCTGGCCGGCCAAGGGGGGGAGGCGCAGGAGAGTCCTACTCCCTCTGGGAGTAGGATTCCCCCTCCAATCCTAGTCCAACTAGGATTCCTCGGAGGGGAAAAGAGGAGGAGGTGGCCGGCCACCTCTCCTAGTCCTAATAGGACTAGGGGAAGGGGGGGGGCGCAGCCCAACTAGGGCAGCCCCTTCTCTTTTCCACTAAAGCCCACTATGGCCCAAATAGCTCCCGGGGGGTTCCGGTAACCCTCCCGGTATTCCGGTAAAATCCCGATTTCACCCGGAACACTTCCGATATCCAAATATAGGCTTCCAATATATCAATCTTTACGTCTCGACCATTTCGAGACTCCTCATCATGTCCGTGATCACATCCGGGACTCCGAACAACCTTCGGTACATCAAAATGCATAAACTCACAATATAACTGTCATCGTAACCTTAAGCGTGCGGACCCTACGGGTTCGAGAACAATGTAGACATGACCGAGACATGTCTCCGGTCAATAACCAATAGCGGGACCTGGATGCCCATATTGGCTCCTACATATTCTACGAAGATCTTTATCGGTCAGACCGCATAACAACATACGTTGTTCCCTTTGTCATCGGTATGTTACTTGCCCGAGATTCGATCGTCGGTATCCAATACCTAGTTCAATCTCGTTACTGGCAAGTCTCTTTACTCGTTCCGTAATACATCATCTCACAACTAACATATTAGTTGTAATGCTTGCAAGGCTTATGTGATGTGTATTACCGAGAGGGCCCAGAGATACCTCTCCGACAATCGGAGTGACAAATCCTAATCTCGAAATACGCCAACCCAACATCGACCATTGGAGACACCTATAGTACTCCTTTATAATCACCCAGTTACGTTGTGACGTTTGGTAGTACCCAAAGTGTTCCTCCGGTAAACGGGAGTTGCATAATCTCATAGTCATAGGAACATGTATAAGTCATGAAGAAAGCAATAGCAACATACTAAACGATCGGGTGCTAAGCTAATGGAATGGGTCATGTCAATCAGATCATTCTACTAATGATGTGACCTCGTTAATCAAATAACAACTCATTGTTCATGGTTAGGAAACATAACCATCTTTGATTAACGAGCTAGTCAAGTAGAGGCATACTAGTGACACTTTGTTTGTCTATGTATTCACACATGTATTATGTTTCCGGTTAATACAATTCTAGCATGAATAATAAACATTTATCATGAAATAAGGAAATAAATAATAACTTTATTATTGTCTCTAGGGCATATTTCCTTCACCGGCCACCTCTCCTAGTCCTAATAGGACTAGGGGAAGGGGGGGCGCGCAGCCCATCTAGGGCAGCCCCTTCTCTTTTCCACTAAGGCCCACTATGGCCCAAATAGCTCCCGGGGGGTTCCGGTAACCCTCCCGGTATTCCGGTAAAATCCCGATTTCACCCGGAACACTTCCGATATCCAAATATAGGCTTCCAATATATCAATCTTTACGTCTCGACCATTTCGAGACTCCTCGTCATGTCCGTGATCACATCCGGGACTCCGAACAACCTTCGGTACATCAAAATGCATAAACTCATAATATAACTGTCATCGTAACCTTAAGCGTGCGGACCCTACGGGTTCGAGAACAATGTAGACATGACCGAGACACGTCTCTGGTCAATAACCAATAGCGGGACCTGGATGCCCATATTGGCTCCTACATATTCTACAAAGATCTTTATCGGTCAGACCGCATAACAACATACGTTGTTCCCTTTGTCATCGGTATGTTACTTGCCCGAGATTCGATCGTTGGTATCCAATACCTAGTTCAATCTCGTTACTGGCAAGTCTCTTTACTCGTTCTGTAATACATCATCTCACAACTAACATATTAGTTGTAATGCTTGCAAGGCTTATGTGATGTGTATTACCGAGAGGGCCCAGAGATACCTCTCCGACAATCGGAGTGACAAATCCTAATCTCGAAATACGCCAACCCAACATCGACCATTGGAGACACCTGTAGTACTCCTTTATAATCACCCAGTTACGTTGTGACGTTTGGTAGTACCCAAAGTGTTCCTCCGGTAAACGGGAGTTGCATAATCTCATAGTCATAGGAACATGTATAAGTCATGAAGAAAGCAATAGCAACATACTAAACGATCGGGTGCTAAGCTAATGGAATGGGTCATGTCAATCAGATCATTCTACTAATGATGTGACCTCGTTAATCAAATAGCAACTCATTGTTCATGGTTAGGAAACATAACCATCTTTGATTAACGAGCTAGTCAAGTAGAGGCATACTAGTGACACTTTGTTTGTCTATGTATTCACACATGTATTATGTTTCCGGTAAATACAATTCTAGCATGAATAATAAACATTTATCATGATTATAAGGAAATAAATAATAACTTTATTATTGCCTCTAGGGCATATTTCCTTCATAAGCAAGTTAGGAGTTTCCTTGGTCTAGCCAGTTATTGTCGCCGATTCGTTGAGAACTTCTCCAAAGTGGCCAAACCTCTCACGGAACTTCTCAAGAAAGATAAAAAGTTTGAGTGGTCCCCACAGTGTGAGCACAGTTTTCAGGAACTGAAAAGACGCTTGACTTCTGCTCCCATACTTGTGCCACCGGATTTCACTAAGGACTTTGTTATCTATTGTGATGCCTCACGACAGGGACTAGGTTGCATTCTTATGCAAGATCGTCATGTGATTGCCTATGCATCTCGACAGTTGCATCCACATGAGGAGAATTATCCTACACATGATCTAGAGCTTGCAGCCATAGTCTATGCACTTAAGACCTGGCGACATTACCTTCTTGGTAAACGTTGCGAGATTTACACCGATCACCAGAGTCTCAAGTATATCTTCACCCAACCAGATTTGAACCTTAGGCAAAGACGTTGGTTGGAGTTGATCTCAGATTACGACTTAGGGATTACCTACACCCCAGGCAAGGGGAATGTCATGGATGATGCACTAAGTCGTAAGTCCTATTGCAACAATCTCATGTTGCAGCAGGGCCAACCACTTCTCCATGAGGAATTATGTAAACTTAACCTTCACATTGCTCCTCATGGATTCCTTTCTATCTTGGTGGCGAAATTTACTCTTGTGGATCAGATCATCTTTGCTCAGAAGCAGGATACGGGAATTTCCCGGATCAAGAGAAACATTAACAAGGGAGTTGGTGGTAGTTTCTCTATAGATGATCGTGGTGATGTTTTCTTTGAGAGTCGCTTGGTGGTTCCCAAGAATCAACATCTTCGACAATTAATCCTTAAGGAGGCGCATGAATCTCCTCTCACGATTCATCCCGGTAGTACTAAGATGTATCAGGACCTACGCCAGAGGTTCTGGTGGACTAGGATGAAGAGAGAAATTGCTCAATTTATTGGTAACTGTGACGTTTGTCGTCGCGTGAAGGCAGAGCATCAGAGACCTGCTGGCACCCTTCAGCCTTTAGCTATTCCTGAGTGGAAATGGGATAAAGTTGGTATGGACTTCATCACCGGTTTTCCAGGACCAAGAAAGGGAATAATGCTATCTTCGTAGTCATTGATCGTCTTTCTAAAGTGGCTCACTTCCTACCTGTTCGAGAGAGTATCACTGCTAGTCAGCTAGCTGACTTATATATTTCTTGAATAGTGTCACTTCATGGTGTTCCACTAGAGATCAATTCAGACTGTGGTAGTCTTTTCACTTCTCACTTCTGGGAGAGTTTCCAAACTGCCATGGGCACCCATCTTTCCTTCAGTACCGCTTTCCACCCTCAATCAAGTGGTCATGTGGAAAGGGTCAACCAAATTCTCGAAGACATGCTTAGAGCTTGCATTATCTCATTCGGTATGGATTGGGAGAAGTGTCTTCCTTTCGCCGAGTTTGCTTATAACAATAGCTACCAATCCAGCCTCAAGAAAGCTCCTTTTGAGGTTCTGTATGGACGAAGATGTCGAACACCTTTGAACTGGTCAGAAACTGGTGAAAGACAATTCTTTGGATCGGATATGATCCAGGAGGCAGAAGAGCAAGTTCGCATCATTCGTGAGAATTTGAAAACCGCACAATCTCGTCAAAAGAGCCAGTATGATCATCGTCATAAGGAAGTGGCTTATGAAATTGGCGACAAAGCTTACCTTCGGGTTACCCCTTTGAAGGGTACCCATCGATTCGGTATCAAGGGCAAGTTGACTCCTTGTTACATTGGTCCCTTTCTCATTCTCGCTAAGCGAGGAGAGGTTGCCTACCAGTTGGAACTACCACCACATCTTTCTCGAGTTCATGATGTTTTCCACGTCTCTCAACTCAGGCGTTGCTTCTCGGATCCCATCCGCAGAGTGGACCACGAAACGCTTGATCTCCAAGATAACCTCACATATCGAGAGTACCCTGTTCGCGTTCTTGATCAAGCAGAGCGTGTCACTCGACGTCAGAACATCAAGTTTCTCAAGGTTCAGTGGTCGCATCATTCCGAGAGAGAAGCTACTTGGGAGCGTGAAGATCGTCTTCGACTTGAGTACCCCACTTTCCTTCCGCCGACTCGTGAATCTCGGGACGAGATTCTTTCAAGTGGGGGTGAGTTGTCACATCCCTAGTTCTGGTATGACCTAGACCAGCTAGCCATTTGTGCATCATGTTTAAATTCCATTTAAATTTGAAATGGGGATTTGTGAAACCCTCAGAATCATTTCTGGAAATAATCCAGATAAAAATTTCTCCAAAAAGGTCCAAGAAAATGTTCATGTCTCTCTCTGAAAAAATTGGGCAGAGGTAAAATTCAAACCAATATTTTTAGGGGCTCATAAATATTTATTTTGGCCATTTGGAATTAATCCAGTAATTATTTGCGTAGGATAAACATATATATATATATATATATATATATATATATATAATATTGTCCAATAATTCTGAATTTTGGTGAGGGGCTTTGGAATAATCCCTTAGGCCCCTGCAAAAATTGTCAGAATTAAATAAAATGATTTGGTACTTTTATCAAATCAAAACAAATGGCAGATAAATAGAAAAGAAACAAAAATGGTAAAAACCCACCTATGCTTACCTGCGGCCAGCACCGTGCAGCCCAACAGCAGCCCAGCCCACCTGTCCCCCTCCCCTGTCGTCTTCCTCCTGCCAGGAGGACAGCGCGTGCGGCCGCCGCGCGCGAGCACGCGCCGGCCACCTCCTGCTTCCCCGCTCGCTGCTGGAGGCCCCCGACGACGCCACGCATTCCCCTCGACTCTCTCTCACTCTCTCTCGCTCTCCCTCCTCCCCTGGATCCCTCTCTCTCGACCCGCCTGAGCGCTGCCGTCGCCGCCGCTCGCCGTTGCCGTAGCCACCGACTTCCCCTCGCCTCGCTGTTGTGTCCAGAAGCTCCGCCACGTCTGCGTCTACCTCCTCGTCGAGCCACACGCCTCGGGAGGCCCTGGAGCGCCTCCATCATCGTCGTCTTCATCTCCGGCCGCCGTGGATCCCCATCGCTGCACCGTCGACCTCAGCGCGTCCCCGAGCTCGCTGATGACGTCTATGATCTCCCCGTAAGCTCTACTTCGTTCTCCTCTCCTCCCCGTGCTCGTTTGCCCCGCCTAGCTAGCTCAGCTGCCGCGCCCGAGACCTCATCGCCGCCGGCCATGGCGCCATCGTGGCCAGAGGCCGAGCCAGCCGCTCCCGCGCGCGTCACTGTGCTCTTGGTGACACCAGGAGGCCGTAGAGGGCCTCCGCAGTTCCTGCCGTGCCCCGCAGCCCATTTTTCGCCCGAAGCCGTGCTCCGGCCGCCGCCTCGAGCTCGTTTCCGACGATCTCAGGCACCCCCGCAGCCTCCCGCTTGCTCCAAACGACGCGGACGAGCTCCAGCTCCTCGTCTGTGATCTCCGCCGCCTAAATGGTCGCCGGAGGGCGTTTCCCGAGCCCTCCGCCGTGTTCGGCCTCGCCGGCGGTTAAACGCCAGTGGGGTTTGACCCCTTTGACCTTGCGGGCCCGTCAGGTGGGCCCCATGGGTCAGGTGATTAGCTTAAGGCTAATCACCATTTAACTAAACCTGACACTGTCAGTGGGCCCCTGCGCCACTAATCCTATAATTAGGATAAACTAACCCCCTGTTAACTAACCGGCCACTGACGTGTGGCCCCCACATGTCAGGTTTGACCTGGTCAGCCCTGCTGACACCTCTGTGATGTCATGGTGACGCAATAATGATTTTTCTAGATTTTAAATAATTCAAAGAATTCCAGAAATTGATATAAACTTCAAAAATTCATAGAAATTCAACCGTAGCTCAGATTGAAATAATTTATATATGAAAAATGATCAGAAAAATTCAATCTATCCATATGTACCATTTCCATGCATGACAAACCATCTATACATGCTGTATATATGGAAACACACTTATGGCATATTTAAGAACTTAATTTGGAGTTGTATTTGAACCCTTGGTTCAAATGGACTTCAACCAAATAAATGCTAGATACATTAACTCAAACAACATCACATACTCATGCCATGTTCATGCATCATAATGTTGCATATGCTTGTGTTTGATTTCCGACACCGTTCCTTCTCGATAGGTCCTGCTCCGGAGAGTGTTCGAGAGTACCTGTCTGAGGAGTAGTGCCCCCCTGTTGATCTACCAGGCAAGCTACCCCCCCCCCCTTGTTCATTCCGATAAAATCCTACTCTCTCGCTCCTGCTCTCATTTATTGCATTAGGACAACAACGATTCAACTGCTACTTTATGCTGCGGTAGTTGAACCCATTCCTTTGCATGACCTGTCATTGCCACAGTAAATAGTTAAAACCCACTAGCACGTGTAGGAGTTGTTTGAGCCATGTTGTGTTCCTACCATGCCATGCCTGCTATTGCTTAGAGTTGTGTCAGGTCTGATTCATCGGGAATGAATTGGAATGTTATGATATGTTCTGGTAATGAGAGTTAAGCGTGTGAACACGATTTGGTAAAGGTAGCGGTGAGAGGCCATGGAAGAGTACATGACGGGTATATGGTGATAAGTGGTGAGAGCGTGTGTGATGAAGTACACCCTTGCAGGGTTATCATGATCTATTTGAATAGCCGTGTCCTCGGTTATGGACTTCTTGGATGCTTACGCGGTACATAGACAACCTGAAGTGGATACTCTAAAATGCTCAAGATAAGTGTGAGTGCTATGGATGTCCTTCTCGTAGGAGAGATGGGGATGAATCCATAGTAGTGTATTGATGTGGTGATTAGTGGACTCGTGTGCGCTGCCTCACCTCCAAGAAGTTTCTCATTGTCGTAGAACAGGATAGCCACTGAGTCAAAGCTGGCTTGCTGCAACTAAACCCCACATTACCTTCTTGATACAAATGCATGTATGATAGGATCTGATGTAAGTCTTGCTGAGTACCTTTGTACTCACGTTTGCTTTATTTATATTTTGCAGGTGAGACATCTGTCTCACTAGTAGTACCGCTTGGACTTCGACGAGTAGCTTGTTACCTCAGCTACGATCTTGTACCTTGGAGGGACTTGTAGATAGTCAGGCTTCTCGGCCTTTTTCTGTTGTAGTTGTCTGTACTCAGACATGTAATGCTTCCATTGCTTGTATGCTCTAAATGATGGGTCATGTGACCCCTGTTTGTATTTATGCTATGTGGCTCTTCTGAGCCTTTATCTATATGAGTTGCGTTATGTTGTGATGCCATGTTGTACATCACATACTTGCATGTTATGCGTACGTGTGACGTGTATTGCTATGTGTGGGATCCGACAATCTAGTTGTTTGTCCTTGGCAGCCTCTCTTATGGGGAAATATAGTCTAGTGCTTCCTTGAGCCATAGTAGTCCGCTACAGCCCGGTTCACCGGAGTCCTGCTAGCCCAGCACTACTACTCAGAACACTTGACTGGCCGGCATGTGTTCCACTTCGTTCCTATGTCTGTCCCTTCTGGGAAATGTCACGCGGTGATTTCCGGAGTCCTGTTAGCCAGTGCTACAGCCCGGACTCATACGATGTTGACCGACATGCTCGATGTGATTCATGTATGCCTGTCTCCATAGGTCTGTGCCGCTTTGGGTTCACGACTAGCCATGTCGGCCCGGGTTCTCTGTCATATGGATGCTAGCGACACTATCATATACGTGAGCCAAAAGGCGCAAACGGTCTCGGGCCATGGTAAGGCGACACCCGTGGGGTTACCGTGCGTGAGGCCGCAAAGTGATATGAGGTGTTACATGCTAGATTGGTGTGACTTAGAATCGGGGTCCCGACATTAGTGCACAAGAAATTAACTCAGAATGCAAATCAGATATCAATGGGGATCATAGCCCTCACATCCAATTTTGTAAATGCATCATCTCCAAAGGCGTCCATGAAAAAGGAGGGTTGGTACTGTCCTCCTAGGGGTTTTGTGAAACTTAATGTTGACGCCTCTTTTGATCATGACATGCTGAAGGGTATGATGGGGGCAGTACCGAGGGACGATAAAGGTAGGTTTACTGCAGGAGGAAATGGAAAAATTGACTGATGTGCGGATGTTCTGATGACGGAAGCTTTAACACTCAAATTTGGCCCAACACTGGCGCAAAGGGCGGGGTGTAATCGCATAATCATCAATTCTGACAATCTGGAGGTGATAGAGACTATGCAGGACGGAGGACAATCAGCGGATGCGGCGACAGCAATTTTCGATGACTGCTTTCACTATGCATGTGATTTTGTCATGACTAGATTCGAACATTGTTATAAAGAGGCAAATAAAGTAGCTCATGAACTTGCCATATTAGCTAGATTTTCTTCGACTTCAGACTATTTTGAGGTGCCTCTAAATGAAATTGTAGTGATCCTCACAAACGATGTAACGGTTATCTTAAATAAATAAAGTTTCGTTTTATTTCAAAAAACATGGCTTTGACGGTGGATAGAAGTGAGATCATCAAAAACATTGCAATCAGTATGGCAAGTAAAGTTAGTACAAGAATCCAAGGTAATAATCATTCTTGTCTTATACCTTTGGTAGAAGAGTAGACTGTGCGTGTATTTCGCATTATCTTCAAGTTCTATTTGTGAAGATGCAAAGAATACTGAAACACAAACAACAGATGCAATCTTACCACTACGCGGAAAAACTAACATGTTCATAATATGCAATGCATGACAAAGGCGAGACAAAAGGGAGCTGGCTAGAGGCACGAATGCTTTTTGTGGAGGCACATATTTAATTTCATGAGAAGTATAGTTGTGCTTCTCTGAAAAAAAAGTGCTTCCACAAGAAGCATATATTTTCTTCTCATGGAGGCACACATTTACTTATGCAAGAAGTACGACTGTGCTTCTTGAAAAAGGAAAAAAATATGTACTTCCATAAAAAACATATATTTGGTTCCGCGCGAAAAGAAAATAAAAGTGAAAAAAAAAATCATGCTCCAGCTCTGGTTTTTTTCCTTTCAGTTTTTTTTGAAAAAAAATTGTTGAAACCTATTGGCATCGTATGTGGTTTCGAAAATCCCGACGCGGGAAATCCAATATTGAAAATGGTTTAGTATTTGGACGCATGGTTTAAGATATAAAATGTTTTGAATAAATGAATCTACGAAAAAAAGACACATGTCAACATCTGAGAAGGTGGGAGTGATCTTTGCAAGGGATAACACTTAACCAGTGATTTTGCCGATTAGGAGCATTTTTTTTTGAGTGCTCACATTGGGGCTTAGCCCAGTCGGTGATGAGGCAGGCCACCTGCGAGGCTGGCCGAAGTGCTGGCCTGGGCTAGCAGGCCGCGGTTGGACTGACCCACGTCGGTTGGAGGCTTACGGAGCTGGGCCACGCGGCTGGTGCCCACTAGGGCGCGCGACCCACGCGGTCGGCGCTCGAGCGGAGCTGGGGTGGTGTGGCGGCGGTTCCTGGCGCGGCGGCGTGCCGCTGCGAGGCTCCAGCGACTCGCCGGAGGTCGTGGTTGGCCGCAATCGAAGTTGTCGGCGCGGGACCTCCGGATCTGGTGCGGCGCCGAGCAGGGGGGGCGCGGGCCGAACCGGCGGTTGCTCCCTGCGGCGGGCAGAGGATGATAGCATGGCTTGCATGCCATAGCTAATAGTAGCAATGTAAGTATAAATCGGATAGCTAGCTAGCTCGGATAGGTGCTAATCACCAGAAAACAAAAGGTGCGCGTTCTGGTCCCGGTGCTTCCCGGCCGGTGATGATGGCGTTGCTGCCGGAATTCGATCCAGCGGACGTGGGCGCCGGCCGCGGCCTCATCGACCGCCTCACCGCCGACGCCGCGGCGCTGCAGAGGGACGTCCTCGCGGAGATACTCAGGCGGAACTCCCACACCGAGTACCTCGGCCGCTTCCTGGATCGCGCATCACCAGGCGCCTCGGCCGCCGACCTCCGCGACGCCTTCAAGGAGCGCGTGCCCGTCTCCGCGTATGAGGACATCGAGCCGTACGTGCGCCGCGTCGCCTCCGGCGAGCCGTCCAGCATCCTCTGCTCCGAGCCCATCACCCACCTCCTCACAAGGTAAACCCCGCGGTGCCCCGGTACTCGGTCGTGTGAGAAGGTCGTGTTGTACATACGTTTCTCATGGCCGTGGCGGCATTGGCATTTGCCACGTCTAATGCAGCTCGGGCACATCCGGCGGGCAGCTGAAGCTCTTTCCATCCACCGCGGAGAAGCTCGACCAGCGGCTGTTCTACAATGGCGTCCAGGCACTCTTGAGGAAGATGTAAGCATTGGGTCGCTTGTTCGAATTTATTTGGCCGCATAATATTTTGTCAACATGCATTGGACCGCTTGAGGAAGATGTGTTGTGCAGTCTAACAAACGGTGTGCATGCATTGCATGGTTCCAGGCATCTTCATCCTGATCAGGGAGACAGACGCGGCAAGGGGATGTACCTCATGTTCATCTTCCCTGGAAGCCTGACCTCATCCGGCCTGCCTATCATGGCATCCAGCAGTGCCTACTACCACAGCAGCCAGTTCCGGGAGCACGACATTGGCGGGTTTGGCCGGTGCACCAGCCCCATCGAGGCGGTCCTCTGCCCAGATGGCAGGCAGAGCATGTACTGCCAGCTGCTCTGCGGCCTGCTTGACCGTGGAGTCGTCGACCATGTCGGCGGCACCTTTGCTAACGCTTTCATCAGAGGCATCCAGTTCCTGGAAGACAACTGGGAGGAGATGTGCTCCAACATCCGCACTGGGCGTCTCAGCGACTGGATAACACATGCTCCTCTGCGTGATGCCGTCGCTGCGCGTCACCAGCGAGGACCTGACCCGGCACTGGCCGACGAGATTGCATCCGAGTGTGCCAGGAAGCCCTGGGATGGGATAGTCAGGAGGCTCTGGCCAGGAGCTCGGTACATCCTAGCCATTGTCACCGGCTCGATGTCGCAGTACATTCCGGTTCTTGAGAGTTATGGTGCTGGGCTGCCATTGGTGTCACCTATGTATGTGTGCACAGAGTGCGCCGCGGGGATCAATCTGAACCCTCTTGATATACCTTCTGCTGTGTCGTACGCATTGCTTCCAAACATTGCCTACTTCGAGTTTGCAGAGGTTACGCATGGTGACGATGAAAAGGTGCAAGCGGGTACTGGTTTGTATGACAATTTGGGCGAGTTAAAGCTTGTGGATCTTGTGGATGTCAAAATTGGTCGGCGCTACGAGCTGATTGTCACCACCTTTGCAGGTGAGCTACTCATTATTATCTCCAATCTGATTTCTTGCATTCTTTCAAAGCTGTTGTAGCTGTGCTAGGACTACATCATGATTTATTCTCTCTTGGCGTTACTCCAAATACATGATCAATGTAGTTATCTGCCCTGCCAATTACGAAGAAACTGAATTGAACTAGCACTTCACTGCAGTAAGGCAATTAATCTTGCCTGTGTAAGCCTGATTTGTTTTGCTTACTTAGCTTGAAAGCTTTGTGGTGTTATAAAATCAACAATACAACAACCGCTGAGAAAGTTGTAGTCTAACTTGTGTAAGAAACACTATGATTTTGACTTAACAGTTTTTTGCATGCCAGGTCTTTACAGATACCGAGTGGGTGACCTTCTTACTGTGAGCGGATTCTACAACGCAACGCCACTGTTCCGCTTCACTGGAAGGTGTGGTGTCGTCTTAAAAATAGACTTCGAGAGTATAAGCGAGGAGGATCTCCTGAAGGCCATTTCACAAGCATACGAGCTGCTTCTTAGGCCTCTTGGTTACATGCTTGGTGGCAGCACTGCATATGCAGACATATCCACCTTGCCTGGCCACTACGTCCTGTTCTGGGAGCTAGCCACTGCAGAGGGTAACCAAGTCGCGACTGACATCGATCGAGCTGTCATGGAGAATTGCTGTTTGGCCGTGGAGAATTGCTTTGATCAGATGTACCGCAAAAGCAGGCGCCGAGGGTCGATCACAGCACTCGAGATAAGGGTACTTGAGCGTGGCGCATTTGATGCTCTCATGGACTTGTTTCTGTCCAGAGGCACATCGGCCAGTCAGTACAAGACTCCAACGGCTATTCGATCAGAACAAGTGCTGCTGGTGTTGGAGGAGAGGGTGTCAGGAAGGTACTTTAGCCAAGAGACTCCCAACGGCCCTTTGTAGTACGACTATACGAGAGGAAATGGTGCTGGTTAGTAGGTGTGCAGGACGAGAGGAAATGGTGCCTAGGCAGGAAGGCAGCCAAGTCCTTGTTGGCATGTTGCTGTGGGTCTGAACTTGAACACTTACAATTTAACATGCTTGTTAGTAGTATGATTCAGGTTGGAGAACTTACACTTTGTTTCCACTTTAGCATGCGTGTTTTTAGTTTATTTTCTTTCAAAAAAGGGCGCATTTATCTTATCCTATATATACCTAAATAGTTCATCTCAACTACTTCTATTATCTTAACACTAGCACAAATGCCACATTATCACAGGCCCACCTCAACATGCATGAGAATTATTTTTCATTATTAGTTTGATCCTCACTAATCTTAATTATTCTATTTATATTCAATACATAGTGTTACAACAATACATAATCAAATATAATAAGTCATATGTATTTTTAATTTTGGTCTTGATGTTATCAAACCAAAATTTAATCAACCAATTCCCGCAACAAGGTGCCTCGTATCATCTAGTTAACTCAAATGTAGCACCAAGTGAATATAAAACATGCTGAGCAACACCCGACCTCTGCATAACTAAGATGCACACAACCAAACAGCAGCAATCTTTTGAAGAAAAAAATCAACATATTAACAACAGTAGCCATATTGGACCGACACCATTAACGTAGCCAGAGGGTGGCCAGGGTGGTCCATGGACCACCCTGGAATTTTACTCACCCTTGTAGGAGTACGAGCCAACGAGGAAATCTTTTTTAGGGGATGAGCCCACGAGGAAATGGTCATTGCAGCTTCGTTCAACTGTGTTGTGGCGTGTTAGCTTGGGGCCTAGGCGCTTGTTGTATAATTTTCGTTTGTAGTTGAAGTACTCCCTCCGTCCCGAAATTCATGTCGCGGCGGCGTTTTTGCAATTTAGCCCTCGTCGTTTCCCCGACCAAACCCGCGGTCCTCTCTCTCCTTCCTCACTCTTCTCCGATGCCGGCCGATTTGGTCGCGCCCGCCCCCGCCCCCGCCGCCTTGCTCCCCCTCCCACC
>NC_041386.1:471724616-471752375 GCF_002162155.2 Triticum dicoccoides
CCTCGTTTCCCTTCCCTCCGCCCGCCGCATCGTTCCCCTCTGCTAGCGACCCCTGAAGGCTCAATTTTTGGAGACCATCGTCCGGAGTCCTCGCACTCCTTCCGCCTCTGTCCATCGTGGACCACCTCCTCAACTTGGACCACAAAGCTCGCCCCCTCCATGGATGCCATCGACCCGAGCACTAGAAAGCACGGGTGCCCCTTCTCCACTCCACTCCATCATTCTCTTCTGTGCAACATCTGGAAAGCTCAAAATGATTTCATCTTCGAAAAGAAAGAATGGTCCCCTTTGCAGGTGCTTTATGCTACGAAGGCTTTGCTTAATGCAGGAGTAGATGACCCTCTGGATAGAGCATCGAATGAACTGACTTTACATTCATCTAATAAATCGGATCACCCCTCTAATCACTTTCAGATCGCGCATCCTAAAGCTTTTGTTGATGTGTCCTTTAATCCTTCCATGGCACGGAATATGGCAACAATTGGAGTTTTCTTCAAAGAATAGGAGTCCTCTCATCATTCTCTCTTTATCTAGGCAATCTCTTTGGATACAAATTCTATTTTGTAGGCCGAAGCTTTAGGACTTTTATTGGGGGCCTTAATAGCTAAAGAACTTGGATGGAGAGATATCAAATTCCTTACAGATTGCAAAACACTAGCAATTGCGGTTGAGGTCAAGAACATTATTTCTGATCCTGGCATTGGAGCATCAGACCCACTCTTGCAGATTTCTTTCTTGCTTCTTCTGATTCTTAAGCTCTAAAGTTATCCATATACGTAGAACTCTTAGTCTAGTTGCTCATTCTCTTGCTAAAAGGGCTTTCAAAAAATAGAGCAGCTACTAGTTTTGTTTATCTTTGTACCAAAGGATCAAGATGTAACTCTAAAAAGGCTTTACCGAAATAGGCTTACGCCCCGCTATATTGATATAGCAACCATCCGATACAACATTCCGATCAACGCTGGGGCAAACAACACAAGCACGCCCAAAAGAAATAACAAGAGAAAATAAAAGAAGAAATGCCAACAACGCCGGATCAACGAAAGCTACGGCACACCGCGACCGCTGTGCCCACCGAAGATAACCACCACGCTCCAAAGCCACCGAGTTGCCGTGTACCAAGCACCACCTTCAAGAAGGAATGCGACGATGACGACGCTGCTGCCCAGACGAATCCTAGGATTTCTTCCGGTACACGGAGGGTAGAGGGGGAAGAGGGTCACCTGACACCCTTCAAGAAGGATGGCTTTTGAAGGCTTTTGAAGCCGTCAACCTTCCTAAGGGGAGGTTGTTATCTGTACACAGTTTGGGATGTTAATAAAATGTACTAGTCCTCCCTGGAGGACTACAGTTTGACAAAAAAGGTGTGTGTATCTTTTATACATAAGAACACATCAATTTTTTTTGATAATGACTCTAATGACTATATTCAGAACTTTTTTTGTTTCCAAAACATTGCAAATTTTAGCGATTTGCCATGTTCTTCACAATTAGATACCAATTTTTTTGTTAGCAGGGCTGGTTTTAGAAAGAAAAAAAATGTTATTCGCACATGGTTTTATTAGTTGCCATGGTTTTAGAATAAATTGGCAAATTTATGTTCATTAAATGGCTCCGGCAAGAGATGAGGCCCGACGAGCGACCGCCTCTGCCGCGCATCGACACCGACCCCGGCGACCTCACCAGGAACAAGCTCCAGGAGCACAGAGCTCCCTGCACACATCCTCCTTAGTTCCCGGCATAGAACCGAGGGAGATCACCACCAGCCACCAAGAAGAATCCTGCGCCTGCGACATTTACCGACAGTGTTTTTTCTCCAAAATAGCTTTACAAAAAAACAGTTTGCCATGATATTGGGTATTATTTTGTTGCCATTATATGTGTAGTTGCCCTGATACAAGTACTTTTTCTCCTTATTTTCCATTATCTACACAACAAATTTTTCCTTGATATTTATTTGTTTAAAAAAATCATTTTCCTAAATTTTCCATGCCAATTTAGCTCTTTTGCAAATACGGTGGCTTTTTTTATCAAACTTAGCCATGCAAACAACTTCTTCCATGATAATAGGTAGTAAATTTGCAATGATATGTATAGTTGACATGATACAAGTACTTTTATCCACATATTTGCCATGATATACAGAATTAATTTTCCATGATATATTATTGTTTTACAAAATTCATTTTTCTAAATTTTGCCACACAAATATGTAAAATCTTTTTTAATGATCACATGCCAATTTAGCCCTTTTTTGCCAATACATGTTTTTTTCCAAACTTAGCCAATGCAACATTTGCATTGATAATAAGCAGTTCAATTTCCATGACAATTATAGTTGCTCCTACACATGTACTTCTCTAACCACATTTGCCATGATTTTTTAGACCATGGCAAATTACTTTTTTGGACCATGGAAAATTCTTTCTTTGGACCATGGCAAATTTACTTTATGGATCATGGAAAATTTACTTCATGGAGCATGGCAAAAAAAATTGGACCATGGCATATTTACTTAACAATCCATGGTATATGTGACATCCCGAGACTGTTGCGCCAGGTGTCTTTCAGTTATTCGCTGTTGTTGCCTTGTCTTTTGCTTGCGTGTTGCATCTTGTCATGTCGTCATCCACATTGCATCATCATGTTTTTGAAACTTGCATTAGTCTGGGTCTCCCAGTTCCGTCCGTTGTCTGTTCCGAGCCCAGACACATTTGCACGCGCCCGCGACACGTTCGAAATATTATTTTATAGGTGGCCGGAATATGTTCTCGGAATGGGATGAGAGTTGGCGTGCGATCTTATTATAGTGTAAATAGGCCACCTGTCAAGTTTCATCGCATTCGGAGTCCGTCTGACGCCCCAACGGATAACTATAGCGGCAATATAGCCGGTCAATCGTCGGGCGTTTTCGGTCTTCCGAAACAGACGCCGGGCCTCTCTCTCTCACTCTTCTCTCCTCTCAGCCCGAGGCCTTCTGCACAGCACACAAGCTCCAACCTACCCCTCTTCGCGTCCGGAGTCGTTCGATGCGATCGCACGGTCCGAAAACCCCTCTCTGCTCAGTTCTCGGAACCCCTCGCGCGTCCGAAAACCTCCCCGAACCCGACCGGGCACTCGTGTCCGTTGAGTCCGGATCGTCACCCAACATCCCCAAAACGTCTTTGTTTATTTGTTGGACTCGCCCACTCTAATTTTCTCGACCGTCTGATTTGAATCGGAGGGCCCAAATGCACCCCAAATCCACATGCTATATATACTTGAGGTCCAACCCTAAAAATTAGGAGGTTTGTCCCATCAGTCCAATCCCGCCGCCGCCACCCGGTCTCGATCTATCTCGGGATCCATCCCCTCCTCGTTTCCACTCCCCAGCTCCTCCCGATCCATCCAGCTCCACCCCTCAATTTCATCATCAAGCCAACTGGCGGCCTCCCTGCGTAGCCGCGCCCCTGGCCCCGATTCAGTCACCCGAGGCCCAGCCTCCTCTCGCTCTCGTGCGCGAGCACGCGCCCAGGAGCTCGAGCAGGGGAGCCCCGATCCCGCAGCGCCAGGCACCCCTGCATCCTCCCGTGCTTCCCCGCACCACCGAAGCCACCAGGATCCCGTGCCGGCGAGCGCCACCGCCGGAGCTGCTCTGTTCCTTGCCCGAACCCGCAAGTCGTCCTTGTTGCCCCTCTCCTTCCCGTGCTCTCTCCCTCCTTCTAGTTCTTCTTTGTCTCTCTCTCAATTTTTCCTTCTCTCTTTCTCTGTCACGCACAGGAGCTCCGCCCCAACGCCATGACCGTCCTCTCCTTCCTCCCTCGCCGCTACTTCTCTGAATTTGATTCCCTGCCTTGTCCTTGCAGCTCCTCCGTCGCCCTGCTCCGTTCGTCGCCATCTCCGCAAGATCCGGCGAGGCCCCTGCGTTCTCGCCCTCGTCCGTCGCTCTCCCGGCGACCAAGCTGCCGGAGCACTAGCGCCCTGTCGCCACCGTCAAGGACCACCGGGAGGAGCGCCCAGTCCGTCTTCGCGCCAGAGCGCCGAGCCGCAAGCCCCTGCGCCTCTTCCACTGGAGCCCCGCAGTCCTTGCGCCGCCGTCCCGCATCGAGCCTTTGCGCCTCTCCGCCGCCGCCGACGAAGACCACGGCCAGGTCGCCTCGCCCTGCTTCCTGTTCCGCTCGCGCATGGCCGCGCTGAGGTCAACACCAAGCCTCTGCTTCGTCTTGAGCGTGTCGCTGCCTCGTTGACTCGCACAACGCCTCGACCGGCCGCTCCAGCGCCCCCTTCTACCCAGCCAGTAACCAACCTAGGCCGAAGCCCACTGGGTGAGGACACCCCCCCTGAGCGCCTTCTTTTTTTATTCCTGCTGTCGGGCCATGCACTGTTGGGCTGCCCAGTTTCGGCCCAGTGGATGTTTTTTTGTTTCTGCGAATTTGCTATTTAACCAGAGTTTTACAGATTTGCAGAAAAACCCTTGCACTTCATGCATATAAAAACTCATCAACCGTGCATCATATTAAAATGTTTTATATATGTAACTTGCTTAGAATTTTGCCTAGTTTCATAATATGCCACTTTCATCCATGTTTGTAATGCTTAAAATGATGCTTGCTTTAATTTGCTTAAATAACATGCTAAAATGATTAAATTCATAACTAAATAATCGTAGCTCCAAACCTAACAAACTTTATATGTATTTGGGGTAGAAAAATGCCTAGTTTAACATGGTAGCATGTCTTTATATGCTTAACAACTCTAAAATATGGTTTAGGGAAGAACAGGACCAAACCTAATATATGCACATGAGGAGTTTCCGGATTTGTTGTTTGTTGTTCCGGCCTCATTTAAACTTGCCTAGATAGGTAGTTTTCATATGCTTCACCTCTTGCCATGTTTAATAACCTTTAATCTTGTTGGGTATATAAACGAGAGATAACTAAACAAGTCTTGTGGTGTTTCGTCAATGTGCAACTCGTTGCATATTGAGCTCCACTTAATTTGTAGTATTGATTGTTGCACTTTGCCATGCCATGCCTCATTAAACCGGACATGCATACTTGGTTGTGTATCATGCCATGTTATGTGATGGTTGTTTACTATGTTGTTTGCTTCTTTCCGGTGTTGATTCTTCGGGTTGGTTCCGATAACGTCGCGTTTGTGAGGATTCGTTCGACTTTGTCCGTTTTTCTTCTTCATGGACTCGTTCTTCTTCCTTGCGGGATCTCAGGCAAGATGACCATACCCTCGAAATCACTTCTATCTTTGCTTGCTAGTTGCTCGCTCTATTGCTGTGCCGTGATACCTACCACTTGCTATATCATGCCTCCCATATTGCCATGTCAAGCCTCTAACACTCTTTTCCTAGCAAACCGTTGTTTGGCTATGTTACCGCTTTGCTCAGCCCCTCTTATAGCGTTGCTAGTTGCAGGTGAAGATGAAGTTTGTTCCATGTTGGAACATGGTTATTGTTGGGATACACAATATCTCTTATTTAATTAATGCATCTATATACTTGGTAAAGGGTGGAAGGCTTGGCCTTATGCTTGGTGTTTTGTTCCACTCTTGCCGCCCTAGTTTCCGTCATACCGGTGTTATGTTCCTTGATTTTGTGTTCCTTACACGGTTGGGTGTTATGGGAACCCCTTGACAGTTCGCTTTGAATAAAACTTCTCCAGCAAGGCCCAACCTTGATTTTACCATTTGCGTCACCACCACCTACCCCTTCCCTCGGGTCTGTCAGCCCGAGGGTCATCTTTATTTTAAGTCCCCCCGGGCAAGTGCTTGTCTAAGTGTTGGTCCAAACAGAGCTGCCTGCGGGGCCACCTCGGGGAAACTTGAGGTTTGGTTTTACTCGTAGCTAGTCTCATCCGGTGTTGCCCTGAGAACGAGATACATGCGACTCCTATCGGGATTGTCGGCACATCGGGTGGCTTTGCTGGTCTTGTTTTACCATTGTCGAAATGTCTTGTAACCGGGATTCCGAGTCTGATCGGGTCTTCCTGGAAGAAGGAATATCCTTCGTTGAACGCGAGAGCTTGTGATGGGCTAAGTTGGGACACCCCTGCAGGGTTTTGAACTTTCGAAAACCATGCCCGCAGTTATGGGCAGATGGGAATTTGTTAATTTCCGGTTGTAGAGAACTTGACAGTTTACTTAACTAAAATGCATCAACCACGTGTGTAGCCGTGATGGTCTCTTTCCGGCGGAGTCCGAAAAGTGAACACGATTCTTGTGTTATGCTTGAACGTGAGTAGTTTCAGGATCACTTCCTGATTACTTCTAGTTCACGACCATGCTTTGCTTCTCTTCTCGCTCTCATTTGCGTAAGTTAGCCACCATATATGCTAGTGCTCGCTGCAGCTCCACCTCATTACCCTATCCTACCCATAAGCTTAAATAGTCTTGATCTCGCGGGTGTGAGATTGCTGAGTCCCGTGGCTCACAGATTACTTCCTAAACCAGTTGCAAGTGCCGTTGATACCAGTGCAGATGACGCAGCCGAGCTCAAGTGGGAGCTTGATGAAGATCGTTTTTGTTGTGTTGTTTCATTTCCAGTTGATCAGTAGTGGAGCCTAGTCGGGGCGATCGGGGATCTAGCATTAGGGGTTGTCTTTCTTTATTTGGCTCCGTAGTTGGACCTTGATTGTATTCTGGATGATGTAATGCTATATTTATGTATTGTGTGAAGTGGCGATTGTAAACCAACTCTTTATCCCCTCTTATTCAGTACATGGGATGTGTAAAGATTACCCCTCTTGCGACATGCCTACTATACGGTTATGCCTCTAAGTCGTGCTCTGACATGTGGGAGATATAACCGCATCGTGGGTGTTATAAGTTGGTAATCAGAGCCTTCTCCGACTTAGGAGCCCCCTGCTTGATCGAATCGCTGGCATTTTTGAGTCTAGAAAAATGTTTGAGTCTTATAGGATTATATATATCGGAGAGTAGGATTCTTTTTACTCCTCAGTCCCTTCGTCGCTCTGGTGAGGCCTCCTGACGTAGAGTTTTGACTCTTCTCTTCTCAAATTTCACTAAAAAAAATTTAGGATCACACGGGTATCTTGGAATCGTTCCGATGGTTTTGTGACGAGAACATTGTTCTTGGTGCCTACTGACATTTAGGGGTTGTGGCAGTGTCCCAGGGAGTTGAGCTCCGAGGTGTTGTCGTCACAATTTTATCGTTGCAGTTCTGGAATACCTGAGTTCGCCGACATCGAAAATCTCTTTTATGTAGTTGTTGGTGAGATAACCTCGACGCCACCCAGTACTGGGGCGGGAGTTCGGGAGTATTGCCATAACTCGTATAACGGATGCTTTTCGAAGGTTGAGGTAAATGATTTCCGAAGGTTTCTTGGTTATGTGTTGAAGGATGGATACAACTGGATGTAGGATTTGCTAGTTTTGGGTGAGATATTATGCTTCCCCTGTATCCCCAACACCTGATTGCATAACCGGAAAGTTTCGGGAGTTTATAAGTGGGAATTCAAGTAGCTTCTAGGATATCTTTCCGATAGATGCATGATATGAGATTGGGGTTCGACGTCTAGTGGTCCGCCTATCCACGGTTGGTTTTACAGTGGTCTCGTTGTGTCTTAAAGAGTCCTTGGCTATGCTGACTCGGGGACGCTTCGTATGACATGTGCGCTGCCTTGTACATGATGGTGCTGTACGATCGAGCCCGTGTGGGCCCCACCACGAAAACTTCGGACGAAATCTCTATCATATGTTTGTTCCGGCTTATTTTGCAAGCCAATCCTTTGTTTTGTTTTGAGTTGTGGTATTCGAGTTGCTTCAATGTCAAGTGTTGATTCCATACATTTTCCAAGTAGTGTTCTCATATTTCTATGTGAATACTAATCCTTCTTGATCATTTAGGTTGTCATGTCAATTCTTTTTAACCGACGTGTTTCTCTTCAAGTGGATCAGATCATTTTCAACATCCGCAAGATCACCTCTCGGTTTTCCCAACGTTGTTCGTTTCATCTGTCCTCAAGTTGCCTTTGTTTTTCCCGCCCACCCACCCTTTTTCTTCGAGGACTCGGATTTCTTAATCAAGTATCCATCTTATTCATGTGAAGTCTCTCCATTCTTTTCCGTCAATATTCTTATCCGGTGATTTTCATGAAGATGCTCTACAAGTTCATCATTATCCGTTCTTTTTTTTCTCCGGTGGATTCAATTAAAGTTTTGTTGATCATATCCTTTCCTCCTTTTAAATTGTTTTCTCATACCGGTGCACCTTTTAATCGTTCATCTCTCACTGTTCATTTGTTCCGGAGTGCTGAAGATATCTTAGAAGGCTCGTCTTTTCATTCAAGATCCGCTCAACCTATTTCGAGGTTGTTATCTCATTCAAGCCATTTAATTCAACCGGTGCAAGCTCTCTTTTCAAGCAATCGTTCAACGGTGTTTCTTTGAATGGGCCCTAACCCACAAGTCTTTTTCCAGGATCTTACCTGACTCTTCTAATTTTACCGGAGTTATTCTCAAATCTTTCAAAGTTTGACGTAAGAATGAATTATCATCAGTCAGTTGGTTTCTCCAAGATCTTATAACTCTTTCATTGTTGGCTCAACCGAAGACTTTTCATTCTCCCAGAGTATCTCAACAATTCATGGTGGTGTTTCTCGTCGTCATTCTCGGTTTTTTGAAGACCGAAGAAGAGTTTTTCCTCCAAATCTTATCCGTTCTCTCAAAGATTTGTGATTCTAGCTTGATGCCATCCTCTCATATTTGTTTTCGATTGTGAGAATTTTTTCACCCATCCGGAGCATTTCAAGAGTCTTTTCAGTTTGATTCTCCGAAGGCCATCATTTCAGGATTATTCATTCCAGCTTTCAGCTATTGTTCTCCAAATCTTACCGGTGCATCATTCAATATTCTCTAATCAGCTCGTGATCTCTTCGTTTCAGTTGAATCTAAATCCCCTCAAGTATCCTCATTCGTTCTCTAATTCTTACCGGTGATTCATCCCTTTACTTCGTTCATTCCAATTCTTACGGTGGTTCGTTCAAGATTTCTCTTCCTTCTTTATCTTATCAATTCATTCGTTGTTTCAATTCTACCGGTGGATCGTTGAAGACCTTCGCAAGTTGTGCTATATCTATCTTAATCCTTTCTACGAGAATAAGTAGTATGCCAAATCCATTGTTTGTCATCAATTTAATTGGTGAAGGATGAGCATAATGTAATTCTTATTCTTGTTTCATCGAGTAAGTTCAATTCCTGCTTTACGGAGTGGTTCATCATATCACATTCTCGGTTCGAGATGCTTTATATTTTCTTTTCCCGGAGTTCCAAGCTCTCATCATCACAAAGATCCATCTAAATCATCGCAAGGCTTCACCTTGTGTTTTCAACTTCTCTTTCCTTCGTTATTCTTTTCTTACCGGAGTTCTTCATGGAGGCTCTACATGATGGTCGATCAAGGATTCAATTTCTTCTCGAAGTGTTCATTGAGATTCTTTTCAGAGGAGTTCAAGCATTTTGCATCTTGCATCCCAAAGTCCTATTTGTTCTATCTTATCTTTTGAGGTGGTGTTATGTCATTTTTGATAATTTTCCCTTCGTGTTTCACGATTCACAAGTTTTTCAAGAGTGACATATCTAAATCCATCATTTTCTCTTCGCTCAAGACATCTTTTCAACCAATCAACCTCGTCATTGGAATTATCTTGGGTTATATTTCACCTAAAGCCTTCCCTAAGGATTGTTGCTATCTATGCTGCTTATAAATGATCCAAGTTCTTCATTTATCCTCCCGGTGAAATAAGTTTCTCGTCTCCTTGTTGATATCAATCCAATCTATTGTTTTTCGTTAGTGGCAGAATTTCACCTCATAGTTTTGAGATGTTCTCCATAAATCCACTACAAGCTTACTCTTTTCGTTGTTGGTTTTCCAACAACTACGTTCGACCCTTCTCCTAAAGATGCTTTCGAGCTCATTCGAGATAGAAGATATTGTTTTTCTCTTCCGTTCATTCCATTCCATTCTCTCTTTTCTTCCGGAGGCATTGTGATATTGCTCTCTTCAACCCATCTTCTTGTTTTGTTAGGACCTTGTTCTTTTCATGCTTATCCATTTAACCGGAGTGTTGTGCCCTTCTGCTCAAGTTCTTTTTGCCTTATCAAGTCTTGCATCTCTTTTCAACCGGAGTGCTGTCCGAATTTGTTCTTCCTTGTTCCTCTTTCCTAACGGAGTGCTTTCAACTTCGTTCATCTTTGTCGTATTCTTTCTTTCAATTTGCTCAACCTCGCAAAGTTCTTTGGTTTCACTCGTTTGTCAAAGAAGCAACTTAGTTTTACCTCTTACCTTCCTCTTCCTTTTTCCTCCGGTGCCATCCTAGATCTCGGGACGAGATCCTCTTGTAGTGGTGGAGTGTTGTGACACCCCGAGACTGTTGTGCTAGGTGTCTTTCAGTTATTCACTATTGTTGCCTTGTCTTTTGCTTGCGTGTTGCATCTTGTCATGTCGTCATCCGCATTGCATCATCATGTTTTCGAAACTTGCATTAGTCTGGGTCTCCCAGTTCCGTCCGTTGTCCGCTCCGAGCCCAGACACATTTGCACGCGCCCGCGGCACGTTCGAAATATTATTTTATAGGTGGCCGGAATATGTTCTCGGAATGGGATGAGAGTTGGCGTGCGGTCTTATTATAGTGTAGATAGGCCGCCTGTCAAGTTTCATCGCATTCGGAGTCCATCTGACGCCCCAACGGATCACTATAGCGGCAATATAGCCGATCAATCGTCGGGCGTTTTCGGTCTTCGGAAACAGACGCCGGGCCTCTCTCTCTCACTCTTCTCTCCTCTCAGCCTGAGGCCTTCTGCACAGCACACAAGCTCCAACCTACCCCTCTGGACGTCCGGAGTTGTTCGATGCGATCGCATGGTCCGAAAACCCCTCTCTGCTCAGTTCTCAGAACCCCTCGCGCGTCCGAAAACCTCCCCGAACCCGACCGGGCACTCGTGTCCGTTGAGTCTGGATCGTCACCCAACATCCCCAAAACGTCTTTGTTTATTTGTTGGACTCGCCCACTCTAATTTTCTCGACCGTCTGATTTGAATCGGAGGGCCCAAATGCACCCCAAATCCACCTGCTATATATACTTGAGGTCCAACCCTAAAAATTAGGAGGTTTGTCCCATCAGTCCAATCCCACCATCGCCACCCAGTCTCGATCTATCTCGGGATCCATCCCCTCCTTGTTTCCACTCCCCAGCTCCTCCCGATCCATCCAGCTCCACCCCTCAATTTCATCATCAAGCCAACTGGCGGCCTCCCTGCGTAGCCGCGCCCCTGGCCCCGATTCAGTCACCCGAGGCCCAGCCTCCTCTCGCTCTTGTGCGCGAGCACGCGCCCAGGAGCTCGAGCAGGGGAGCCCCGATCCCGTAGCGCCAGGCACCCCCGCATCCTCCCGTGCTTCCCCGCACCACCGAAGCCACCAGGATCCTGTGTCGGCGTCCGGGAGGAGCGCCCAGTCCGTCTTCGCATCGGAGCGCCGAGCCGCAAGCCCCTGCGCCTCTTCCGCCGGAGCCCCGCAGTCCTTGCGCCGCCGTCCCGCATCGAGCCTTTGCGCCTCTCCACCGCCGCCGGCGAAGACCACGGCCAGGTCGCCTCGCCCTGCTTCCTGTTCCGCTCACGCATGGCCGCGCCGAGGTCAACAATAAGCCTCTGCTTCGTCTTGAGCGCGTCCCTGCCTCGTTGACTCGCACAACGCCTCGACCGGCCGCTCCAGCGCCCCCTTCTACCCAGCCCGTAACCAACCTGGGCCGAAGCCCACTGGGTGAGGACACCCCCCCTGAGCGCCTTCTTTTTTTATTCCTGCTGTCGGGCCATGCACTGTTGGGCTTCCCAGTTTCGACCCGGTGGGTGTTTTTTTGGTTCTGTGAATTTGCTATTTAACCATAGTTTTACAGATTTGCAAAAAAAACTTGCACTTCATGCATATAAAAACTCATCAACCGTGCATCATATTAAAATGTTTTATATATGTAACTTGCTTAGAATTTTGCCTAGTTTCATAATATGCCACTTTCATCCATGTTTGTAATGCTTAAAATGATGTTTGCTTTAATTTGCTTAAATAACATGCTAAAATGATTAAATTCATAACTAAATAACCATAGCTCCAAACCTAACAAACTTTATATGTATTTGGGGTAGAAAATGCCTAGTTTAACATGGTAGCATCTCTTTGCATGCTTAACAACTCTAAAATATGGTTTAGGGCAGAACAGGACCAAACCTAATATATGCACATGAGGAGTTTCCAGATTTGTTGTTTGTTGTTCCGGCCTCATTTAAACTTGCCTAGATAGGTAGTTTTCATATGCTTCACCTCTTGCCATGTTTAATAACCTTTAATCTTGTTGGGTATATAAACGAGAGAGAACTAAACAAGTCTTGTGGTGTTTCGTCAATATGCAACTCGTTGCATATTGAGCTCCACTTAATTTGTAGTATTGATTGTTGCACTTTGCCATGCCATGCCTCATTAAACCGGACATGCATCATACTTGGTTGTGCATCATGCCATGTTATGTGATGGTTGTTTACTATGTTGTTTGCTTCTTTCCGGTGTTGCTTCTTCGGATTGGTTCCGATAACGTCGCGTTTGTGAGGATTCGTTCGACTTCATCCGTTTGTCTTCTTCATGGACTTGTTCTTCTTCCTTGCGGGAACTCAGGCAAGATGACCATACCCTCGAAATCACTTCTATCTTTGCTTGCTAGTTGCTCGCTCTATTGCTGTGCCGCGATACCTACCACTTGCTATATCATGCCTCCCATATTGCCATGTCAAGCCTCTAACACTCTTTTCCTAGCAAACCGTTGTTTGGCTATGTTACCGCTTTGCTCATCCCCTCTTATAGCGTTGCTAGTTGCAGGTGAAGCTGAAGTTTGTTCCATGTTGGAACATGGTTATTGTTGGGATATCACAATATCTCTTATTTAATTAATGCATCTATATACTTGGTAAATGGTGGAAGGCTTGGCCTTATGCCTGGTGTTTTGTTCCACTCTTGCCGCCCTAGTTTCCGTCATACCGGTGTTATGTTCCTTGATTTTGCGTTCCTTACACGGTTGGGTGTTATGGGAACCCCTTGACAGTTTGCTTTGAATAAAACTTCTCCAGCAAGGCCCAACCTTGGTTTTACCATTTGCCTCACCACCACCTACCCCTTCCCTCGGGTCGGCTAGCCCGAGGGTCATCTTTATTTTAAGCCCCCGGGCCAGTGCTTGTCTAAGTGTTGGTCCGAACCGAGCTGCCTGTGGGGCCACCTCGAGGAAACTTGAGGTTTGGTTTTACTCGTAGCTAGTCTCATCCGGTGTTGCCCTGAGAACGAGATACGTGCGACTCCTATCGGGATTGTCGGCACATCGGGTGGCTTTGCTGGTCTTGTTTTACCATTATCGAAATGTCCTGTAACCGGGATTCCGAGTCTGATCGGGTGTTCCTGGGAGAAGGAATATCCTTCGTTGACCGTGAGAGCTTGTGATGGGCTAAGTTGGGACACCCCTGCAGGGTTTTGAACTTTCGAAAGCCGTGCCCGCGGTTATGGGCAGATGGTAATTTGTTAATGTCCAGTTGTAGAGAACTTGACACTTAAAATGCATCAACCGCGTGTGTAGCCGTGATGGTCTTTTTCCGGCGGAGTCCGAAAAGTGAACACGGTTCTTGTGTTATGCTTGAACGTAAGTAGTTTCAGGATCACTTCTTGATCACTTCTAATTCACGACCGTGCTTTGCTTCTCTTCTCGCTCTCATTTGCGTAAGTTAGCCACTGTATATGCTAGTGCTTGCTGCAGCTCCACCTCATTACCCTATCCTACCCATAAGCTTAAATAGTCTTGATCTCGCGGGTGTGAGATTGCTGAGTCCCCGTGGCTCACAGATTACTTCCTAAACCAGTTGCAGGTGCCGTTGATACCAGTGCAGATGATGCAGCCAAGCTCAAGTGGGAGCTTGATGAAGATCGTGTTCGTTGTGTTGTTTCATTTCCAGTTGATCAGTAGTGGAGCCTAGTCGGGGCGATCGGGGATCTAGCATTAGGGGTTGTCTTTCTTTATTTGGTTCCGTAGTCGGACCTTGATTGTATTCTGGATGATGTAATGCTATATTTATGTATTGTGTGAAGTGGCGATTGTAAGCCAACTCTTTATCCCCTCTTATTCAGTACATGGGATGTGTAAAGATTACCCCTCTTGCGACATGCCTACTATGCGGTTATGCCTCTAAGTCGTGCTCCGACACGTGGGAGATATAACCGCATCATGGGTGTTACAGTATACCTATTTTGTTCACTATATTGAAAATTTTATATTTGGAACATGGCAAATTTATTTGTTAGACCATGGTCAAATAATGTTGGAACATGGTCAATTATTCTTGGAAGAGGGCAAATTTTTTGAACAAACCATGGCAAATTCATTTCTCTACACATTTGTTGATCAAACCATGGTAAATTCCTTTTGTAAACCGTGGCAAATTTATTATTAGAATCATGGCAATTTATTCTTTTGGACTCACAGCAAATTTATATACAAACACGGGGCAAATTTATATTCTACAACATCTTTTTGCATATGTTTGCAATGTTCTATCTGAACCAAGGCAAGTTTTTGGTACTCCCTCCAATCCAAATTAATTGACGCTAACTCGGTAAAATTTTAATACAAAGTTTTAAAAAGTCAACGTCAATTAATTTGAATCAGAGGGAGTACATTACATGGCAAACTTTTTTTATTTCTACCATGGTAAATTTTATTTCCAGCGCATGTGATTCAAATGTTATAACAAAAGAAAATATAGATCATGGTAAAATCGGTGTACATCCTTTATTATTTAATAGGCAAACTTGCCACGTACTTGGAAATTTAGATGCTGTAGCAAATGAAATTTAATAGCTATGTCGAATTAAATTTTCCTAAAAAATATTTTTAATCACTGGCTATGCGGTAATTTTATTATAGAAAGAATGGCAAATTTGTGTGCTTTTCTATACCTATTAATAAAGAAAGGTGATCTTTTTGTTTTGTCGTGGTATTTTGCAGAAAAGCTCCTTACTTCTAGAGAATCGACCCGCAATACTCGGCTGAAGCATATAAAAACTAATTGTCGAAGTTGTGAATCAAACCCAGCACCTGCACGTTGGTCCAACATTGTGCTACACAAAACGTCATGGAACAATTCTATACAATAAACATATAAACATAGAGACATAATACATACGAGTCAGTGCTATGTGGGTCACCCCATCTGCATTGCACAACTCTGCTTGGGTTACGTCTTCCAGCCTAGGGATGGCAACGGGGCCCCATACCCGCCAAACCCGTGGGGATTTCATCTATTAGGGGGTGGGGATGGGCGAAAAACATCCCCATGGAAATATTTACCAAACTATTTTATTCCCCAAAGGGTTCAACGGGGATGGGGACGTTATCCTATTCCACAGACCCAATACCCATTGGGGACCCGGTTAGTAACTGTGATACTACGATCAACCTTAAAATATTCACAAACAAACTTGCGAAAACAAAAAAAGCTCTAAAAACCTTAAACCTATCTCACATCATCACCTCAGCTGCCACCATGACCAACAAGTCAATATTTAGCAGGACAAGGACAACACCATGTATGTATGTTGATTATAGGGTGTCATATTATGTATATGAGTATTTGTTTATGGGAATGGGGACCCTAATGGGGCCCCGTTCCCCAGTGGGGCATGGGTATGGGGAAATTTCATCCCCAGTCATGTAAACGGGGATGGGGATGGAATGATAGGAAATAGATGGGGATGGGGATGTTCTAGGTATCCCCATAGGGGATTATCCCCATTGCCATCCCTATTCCAGCCCAAGGCCTAAGCGGGCAGCATATCAGGAATTGTATATTCAGCTTTTCCTATTGGTTCGCCCACTAAATAGTCTCATATTGCTTTATTACACCAAAATCTATCGGTTTATATATGCTGACAAGTTGTCTGAATAACAAGTCGCCTCAAAAAAGTAGAGGATGAGTCCTGGATCATAGGAGTAACAAAGGAGGTTGTGCAATGAGGACCGGGGTTATGCAAGATTATGGGCCAATGAGAAAAAAAAATGAATTTTAAAGGAAAATTCTGGATTAAAGTTGAATTAAATTGGTCATGCACCAGTGGTGGGCTAACTAAAACCAGAGTATTGACATGCGTGGAGTGGTGGGCTAACAAAAACAATATTCTTTGATTAAGTTGGATTTGGTCGGTCATGCACTGATGGCGAAAACATAACTCATGACGTGGTGTGATGGGCTAACGAAAAAAAATTTCTTTCGGACAAAGTTGGATTACATCGGTCATATGTGGTCGCGGAAATAGAATTTACGTAGTTGATGAAATACAATATCATATTTAGTTCTAGACCTCGGTGTCCACATTCCTGCCACCAGTAAAATAAAATATTTTTTTAAATTTGAATAAATGAAGTATTTATTTTTAGTTCTAGACCTCAATATACCCATCCATGCCATTACTTTTATAAATTCAGAGCATGACACCGCAGCAGCAGCCACGCATCAACGCTGGACTCCAGGAGGGTGACGAGCACCGGGACAACACCTGCATGACCCTGCCGGCACCACCCCCGGCGAGTTCGCATTCCTCCAATCGGCGACTGCTAGCTCGCACCAGCACCGCATCCATCGCAACTGCGAATGCACATGCCCCTCTCTCTCACTCCTCTGTCGCGCCT
The DNA here is from genome assembly GCF_002162155.2 of Triticum dicoccoides. Classification (NCBI taxonomy): domain Eukaryota; kingdom Viridiplantae; phylum Streptophyta; class Magnoliopsida; order Poales; family Poaceae; genus Triticum; species Triticum dicoccoides. Next base: position 471,741,335 of record NC_041386.1, read on the forward strand.
CACTCAACCCCGAAGCTACACGATTGTTTCCAAATGTCTTCAGCAACTTATGAGGAAAACACCTCCCCCGGGGCCTCAACGGCTACCACCCTGCGCCCGTCTACACTGACTTTGCACCCCGCATATCCACCTCCGTGAGCCTCCATCATGGCCACTCCTACCCAGACCACGACGAGTTTGTCGATTCCTCTCTAAATTTGGTGTTCACTACCCCACAACATGGTTCCTCGACCCGACCAATCATGGTTCATAGGAACCAATATTTTCTCTGTGGTGAAGCACATGCATTTGTGCTAGGGAGCATGTGTGTGGGGAGTGGTGCATGCACCAAGTGTTGTTGACGAAGTGTAGATTAGAGAAGGGTGGCGTCCACCGTCATTACAATTCCGTGGAATTACAAGTCGGCATGGGGAGGGCTCATCAAAAGGCGTGCTAGAGTTATGATGACCAAGCCCATCGCTTTGGGATTGTCACGTTCATCATGAATATGTGCACAACATGATCACTATTGTGGTGAAGATGAGAAGTGGCAACATGAATGGATTATAGGGACTTTTTTGCGAGATTATATATAGAGCGAGGCTTGCAAGGATTTGTTTCTCCACGTCCCATGGCAAAAAAATACAATTGCTCTCATCTTATCTCGCAAACGGTTAGCTTTCCCTGTGCATATGATTTCAGAATATCGTGCTGTGACTTGAGGTCCAAGGCAGCCCATTGGACAGGATGACATCCATGTCATTGTCGGCACCTCGGACAGTCGGGGATTCGAAGGTGCCACACATTGTGGATTGGATAATAGCAGCCTATACACTGCCCCTCTCTTTAACCATCTGCTTCTTCACCATACGCGTCCCCCTGAATGAAGATCCTCTCTTCCTTGCCGGCGTCCCATGACAACTGTCGCTGTGGGTCTCGTTTGGCGTCTACTTCTCGCTGTTCAATGTGACCATGGGTTACATGTGCCTGTTCCTGCCGCGGACGCCCATGGTCATGGACAAAAAGTTCGTGGACCTCAGGGGCTTGGCCATCGGCAGCTCTACCGGAGCCATGGTGTCGGTTGGGGCGACATGCTGCGAGGACGACCGGGAGACGATGGCCTGCACGTGCAACGACGGCGTGTTCATTGCCGGGCTCCTGGCGTTCTTGGTGTCGCTCATCCACAGGTACGGTGGCCAGCCAGAAGATTGACCGCCAAAGGTTATCAAATTCTAGGGGATCAATATAACCGCGAGTGTACCAGGATGCGACTATCGCATTAGTACTGATGCTTTAGAGCATCTTCAATAGACTATGCAAATTTTGAGATGTAAAACAGAAGATGTAAAAATTTACATCTTCAAAAGGTGTTTTTTGCATCTTCAGAAAAGGGCCAACTTCAACAGATGATGCAAAACAGAGATGTAAAAGAGCAACTACAATAGAAATGCAAATTAGAGATGCAAAACCGGCTGCTGGTCGTGCGACCGCTGTAGCTGCTGTTCAGCCGCACAAATTGAAATACAACATCTAACAATCAACTTAAAAATTTCACTTGTTGACAATACCAAGTTATTATATAATTCATCAAATCCATAAGATCAAATGCAACACATATTCAACATAGTTTTGTACAATACAACAAACAAATAAATGAAACTAGGCGGCTCTTTCACCATGGTATTTCCAAGACTCCTCCAACAAATCTTTCTGAAGTTCATAGTGCACATCGGAGTCTCTAATTTCATTTTACACCTTCATGAAACGTTTGATTCGCCCCTCTCTTCTGATCGACATGGAGCGTATGCCCATCAACTGATAAAAGGTGTAATCTAAACCCTGTCCATGCTCATTCTCAATGATCATATTATACATGATCATGCAAGCAGTCATGATATACCAAAGGGTTCTCTTATCCCAGAATCTAGATGGTCATCGCACAATAGCAAATTGGGATTGCAAAATCCCAAATCCCTCTCAACATCTTTCCCAGTTGTCGCTTGTGCATTGTGAAAGATGAGTTCTTTCTTACCTTGGGGTTTTGCAATTGGCTTGACAAAAGTACTCCACCTCGGGTAGATCCCATCTGCAAGATAGTACCCGTATTTGTATGTGTGGTCATTTGCTTCGAAGGTCACCTGTGGTGCTTCTCCATTTGCTAACTTGGCAAAAAGAGGTGACTGATCGAGCATGTTGATGTCATTGCAAGATCCAGGCATCCCAAAATATGAATGCCAAAACCATGTTTCTTGATCGGCAACGTCCTCAAGAATGATAGTGGCATCCTTCCCACGACCCATAAATTGTCCATGCCATGCTCTTGGGATATTTTTCCATTTACAATGCATGCAATCGACGGACCCTAGCATACTTGAAAACCCACGAGCTTTGTTCATCTCCAACAACCTCTGAATGTCCTAAGCATTGGGAGCTCTCAAGTACTCTACACCAAACACTTCTACCATAGTGTTTGCAAATTGTTTGACATAAAAGATAGAAGTGCTCTCTCCCATCGCCAAGTTGTCATCAAGGTAGTCTATCGGAGCACCGTAGGCCATCGTCTGCAATGCGTCGGTCACCTTCTGTTCAGTGCTATGTCCAAGCAACCCTACACGATTCCTCCTCTGCTCAAAGGATCAATCATACTGCTTCATGATAACCCACAAGTATAGGGGATCGCAACAGTTTTCGAGGGTAGAGTATTCAACCTAAATTTATTGATTCGACACAAGGGGGGCCAAAGAATATTCTCAAGTATTAACAGCTGAGTTGTCAATTCAACCACACCAAGATAAATTCATATATGCAGCAAAGTATTTAGTAGCAAAGTAATATGATAGTAGTGGTAACGATAGCAAAAGTAACAGTAGCAAAAGTAATATTTTTGGTGTTTTGTAGTGATTGTAACAATAGCAACAGAAAAGTAAACAAGTGAAGAACAATATATGGAAAGCTCGTAGACAATGGATCGGTGATGGAGAATTATGCCGGATGCAGTTCATCATGTAACTGTCATAACATAGGGTGACACAGAACTAGCTCCAATTCATCAATGTAATGTAGGCATGTATTCCGAATATAGTCATACGTGCTTATGGAAAGAACATGCATGCCATCTTTTGTCCTACCCTCCCGTGGCAGCGGGGTCCTATTGGAAACTAAGGCATATTAAGGCCTCCTTTTAATAGAGTACCGGACCAAAGCATTAACACATAGTAAATACATGAACTCCTCAAACTACGGTCATCACCGGGAGTGGTCCCGATTATTGTCACTTCGGGGTTGCCGGATCATAACACATAGTAGGTGACTATAGACTTGCAAGATAGGATCAAGAACTCTCATATATTGATGAAAACATAATAGGTTCAGATCTGAAATCATGGCACTCGGGCCCTAGTGACAAGCATTAATCATAGCAAAGTCATAGCAACATCAATCTCAGAACATAGTGGATATTAGGGATCAAACCCTAACAAAACTAACTCGATTACATGATAAATCTCATCCAACCCATCACTGTTCAGCAAGCCTACGACGGAATTACTCATGCATAGCGGTGAGCATCATGAAGTTGGTGATGGAGGAAGGTTGATGATGACGATGGCGACGGATTCCCCTCTCCGGAGCCCCGAACAGACTCCAGATCAGCCCTCCCGAGAGAGTTTAGGGCTTGGCGGCGGCTCCGTATCGTAAAACGCAATGAATCCTTCTCTCTGATTTTTTATCCCCGAACACGAATATATGGAGTTGAAGTTGAGGTCGGTGGAGCTCCAGGGAGCCCACGAGGCAGGGGGCGCGTCCAGGGGGGTAGGGCGTGCCCCCCACCCTCATGGACAGGGTGTGGGCCCCCTGGCATGGATCTTTCTTCCAGTATTTTTTATATATTCCAAAATAATTCTCCGTTGATTTTCAGGTCATTCCGAGAACTTTTATTTCTGCACAAAAATAACACCATGACAGTTCTGCTGAAAACATCGTCAGTCCGGGTTGGTTCCATTCAAATCATGCAAGTTAGAGTCCAAAACAAGGGCAAAAGTGTTTGGAAAAGTAGATACGACGGAGACGTATCAACTCCCCCAAGCTTAAACCTTTGCTTGTCCTCAAGCAACTCAGTTGATAAACTGAAAGTGATAAAGAAAACTTTTACCAATTTTGTTTGCTCTTGTTGGTGTAAATATGTAAAGCCAGTATTCAGGTTTTCAGCAAAGATTATGAACTAACCATATTCACAATAACATTTAGGTCTCATGTTTACACATATCAATGGCATAATCAACTAGCGAGCAATAATAATAAATCTCGGATGACAACACTTTCTCAAAATAATCATGATATGATATGACAAGATGGTATCTCGCTAGCCCTTTCTGAGACCGCAAAACATAAATGTAGAGCACCTTTAAAGATCGAGGACTGACTAGACATTGTAATTCATGGTAAAAGAGATCCAGTCAAGTCATACTCAATGTAAACTAACAGTAATGAATACAAATGACAATGGTGCTCTCCAGCTGGTGGTTTTAATAAGAGGGTGATGACTCAACATAAAAGTAAATAGATAGGCCCTTCGCAGAGGGAAGCAGGGATTTGTAGAGGTGCCAGAGCTCGGTTTTTGAAACAGAGATAAATAATATTTTGAGCGGCATACTTTCATTGTCAACATAACAATCGAGAGATGGCGATATCTTCCATGCTACACACATTATAGGCGGTTCCCAAACAGAATGGTAAAGTTTATACTCCCCCTCCACCAACAAGCATCAATCCATGGCTTGCTCGAAACAACGAGTGCCTCCAACTAACAACAGTCCCCGGGGAGTTTTGTTTACAATTATTTTGATTTGATTTGCATAAAGCATGGGACTGGGCATCCCGGTGACCAGCCACTTTCTCGTGAGTGAGGAGCGGAGTCCACTCCTCTTGAGAATAACCCGCCTAACATGGAAGATACGGACAACCCTAGTTGATATGAGCTATTCGAGCATACAAAATAGAATTTCATTTGAAGGTTTAGACTTTGGCACATACAAATTTACTTGGAACGGCAGGTAGATACCGTATATAGGTAGGTATGTGTAACACCCCGGATGTATCTTTCCCAATTTGTACTCCAGCTCTTGCCGTTTTCGGCGTTAAGTTATATTTATTTCCTCGGGTTCGGGTTCTTTGTCTCCGTGTGTTTTTGTCGTTGTCATGCATCTCATATCATGTCATCATGTGCATTGCATTTGCATACGTGTTCGTCTCATGCATTCGAGCATTTTCCCCGTTGTCCGTTTTGCATTCCGGCGCTTTGTTCTCCTCCGGTGGTCATTTCTAGCTTTCTTTCGTGTGTAGGGATTAAACATTTCCGGATTGGACCGAGACTTGCCACGCGGCCTTGGTTTACTACCGGTAGACCGCCTGTCAAGTTTTGTATCATTTGGACTTCGTTTGATACTCCAACGGTTAACCGAGGGACCGAAAAGGCCTCGTGTGTGTTGCAGCCCAACACCCCTCCAATTTGGCCCAAAACCCACCTAACTCTGCTCCATCATCTAGAGCGTTCGATCACGATCGCGTGGCCGAAAACCGCACCTCATTTGGACTCTCCTAGCTCCCTCTACCTATAAATATGTGGCCATCCCCGAAATTTTCGCGGATGAACCCTAAAAACTCCTCCTCTTGCGCCGCCGGACGTGTCCACCGCCCGCCGCCGCCTCACTCCCACCAATGGGGAGCCGCCACATCGCCCCGCCGCCGCTCCAGGCCAATCCCCGCGCGCCACCTGCCCTTCTCTCTCCTTCCCGCCGCCGGTCCCGAGGGAGCCCAGATCGGGCCCGCCCCGGGCCAGATCGGGCCGCCGCCGCCCGGGATCTCCATCGCCCGGCCCGGTCGCCCCGCCGCCTTCAACCGCGGGCGCCGCCCCGCCCGCGACCGGCCATCGCCGCCAGCCGCCTCGCCGCCATGCGCCACCGCCGCCGCTCGCCGCCAGCCCGCGCCTCGCCGGACTCCGCCACCGCGCCGCCCAAGCAGGCCGCCGCCTCCTCCGACCTCAACCGCCGCCTCCGGCGACCCCCGCTGCCCTGGCCGAGCTCCATCACCACCTCGGCGCCGCCCCGCCCTCGCCGGAGTCCTCCAGCGACCTCGTCGGACCCGGCCGCCGCCCCGTCCCAGATCAGGCCGGGTGGGACGAGATCCACTCGGTCCCGAACCAAACAACCTCGCGCCGCCCGGATCCCTCCGTCCCGGGATATCCTCGTCCCGTTGACTTTTTGCACATGGTATAAATTTCTTCTAAGTCCTCGGAATTCCCAGATCCATGTGCCTATGTTCATCGCATCGTAACTTTGCATCCGTGGCTCCGATTCATGCATATAGCATATCAAAATGTTCATCTCAGAGAGTACATCATTTCATTCCATTGCATCTTTTTCATTTGAGTTCATATTGATGCCCGAAATGCTGTTAGAAGAGGGCTACTTGAGTTAATTGCCAGATCTGCTACTCCATTTAGGTTTTTGTCATTTTTGCCATGATTAATGTGTGCATGATATGCCTTGATGCTCTACATATGTTTTGTTAAGGGTTTTGCCATCTTTCCAGAGGTGCAACCCATGTATTTTTTGTGATGTGTGTGGTGACTTGTGCAAGCTTGCAAAGTGGTGCACTTGGTAATGCTGATTTCAGGGACTTAGCATTTCCACAAAGTCCTTGAGCTGTTCATTTGATGATGCCATATGTTCATGTTGTTTCCTATTGATACGTGCCTCTTTTGAGGATGATCAGTAAGGATGTTTTGTTAATCTTGTAGTGCTCTATCCATCAATGTCTTTGTTTGCAATTATGGAGCACCCTAGCTTGAGTCAATCGAGCTCTACTTTTGCTACTTTGTGAATCTGGGCAGATTGTCAACTTGTTTGCAATTTTGCCGATGATGTTGTAGTAGATCCGTGCATGCTATGCTATTGTTCTTGCCATGTCTAGCTTGCATTTTGTGCCTTCTTGATGGGTGTATGCTTGTCTTGCCATGACTTGCTCTGTAGTGAGTGCATCGAGCTTGTAAACATGCCTACTTGAGTTATATTTCAGCATGTGTCAGTTTTCACCAAGTCTGAAAACTGATTATGTTTTTGCTATGTTCACATGCTTGCAATTGTATTTTCTGATCCCTTTTGGCTCAAGGTCACTAAGGGACTTTTGTTAAGCTCTTTGAGTAGCTCCATGCCATACTTTGCTTTGCCATGTTCAGATCCTGTAGCATGTAGTTTTATTGCTCCGAAGAGGGCTACCTGATCTGAAATTCCAGACAAGTGTTAATTTCACTAAGTCTGAGATATGTTTGCCATATGCATTTTTGCCATGCTTGTTTGAACCTGTTAATGGATGAATTGGCCATACCTCAGTGCTAGACTTTTGTTAAGTATCTTGTGTGCATCCCTGCCATGCCTTTTGTTGTCATGTTTGGGTACTGTAGCATGTTCATCGCATTGCATTTAGATGGCTACTTGCTGTAAATCGCAGACCGGTGTCATTTTTGAATCGCTTGCCATTTCCAAACCGTAACTCCGATTCCGGTGTTCTTTATATTGTTTTCAAGCGATTTCGTCTCATCTCTCCAGTGGCACACTTGGATTTTCCAAGTTGAGACTAGGTTCATGCATTTCCTGTCATATCTTACATTTTGCATCCCGCATCGCATCCCGGATAGCATATCATCGTTGCATCATCTTGTTTGATCCTTGCACGTGGTTGATTGTGCCCTTGTTGCTTGTTTGTCTTGTTTGGGTAGAGACGAGAGACGAGTTCGCTAATGAGGAGCCCGTTGAGTTTGCTTTCGAGGATCCAGTCAACTCTGACAACTGTGCAGGCAAGATGATCATACCCTCGAAATCACTACTATCTTTGCTATGCTAGTTTGCTCGCTCTTTTGCTATGCCCATGCTATGATGCCTACCACTTGCTTTCAAGCCTCCCAAATTGCCATGTCAAACCTCTAACCCACCATTGTCCTAGCAAACCGTTGATTGGCTATGTCACCGCTTTGCTCAGCCCCTCTTATTGCGTTGCTAGTTGCAGGTGAAGATTGAAGGCCGTTCCTTGTTGGAACATTTATTTACTTGTTGGGATATCATTATATAATCTTGCTATCTTAATGCATCTATATACTTGGTAAAGGGTGGAAGGCTCGGCCTCTCGCCTAGTGTTTTGTTCCACTCTTGCCGCCCTAGTTTCCGTCATATCGGTGTTATGTTCCCGGATTTTGCGTTCCTTATGCGGTTGGGTTATAATGGGAACCCCTTGATAGTTCGCCTTGATTAAAGCTTTTCCAGCAATGCCCAACATTGGTTTTACCATTTGCCACCTAGCCTTTTCTTTCCCTTGGGTTCTGCAGACTCAAGGGTCATCATTATTTTAAACCCCCCCGGCCAGTGCTCCTCTGAGTGTTGGTCCAAACTAGAGTCCTGTGCAGCGCCCCCTCGGGGAAACTCGAGGTTTGGTTTTAGTTTTATGGAGCGCTCATCTGAGTGTGCCCTGAGAAAGAGATATGTGCAGCTCCTATCGGGATTTGTCGGCACATTCGGGCGGTGTTGCTGGTCTTGTTTTAACCTGTCGAAGTGTCTTGAGTAACCGAGATACCGAGTCTGATCGGAACGTCTTGGGAGGAGGTCTATTCCTTCGTTGACCGTGAGAGCTTGTCATGGGCTAAGTTGGGACTCCCCTGCAGGGATTTGAACTTTTGAAAGCCGTGCCCGCGGTTATGGGCAGATGGGAATTTGTTAATGTTCGGTTGTAGATAACTTGAACCTTAATTAATTAAAATGAATCAACCGAGTGTGTTACCGTGATGGCCTCTTCTCGGCGGAGTCCGGGAAGTGGACACCGTATTGGGGTAATGTTTGCGCAGGTTGTCCTCTAGTTTCTCGCTCGTGCTTTGCCTCCTCTTCTCGCTCTCTGTTTTGCGAATAAGTTAGCCACCATATATGCTAGTCGCTTGCTGCAGCTCCACTTATATTTACCTTGCCTTACCTATAAGCTTGAATAGTCTTGATCGCGAGGGTGCGAGATTGCTGAGTCCCTGTGGCTCACAAATTACTATTACACCAGATGCAGGGCCTGATGATTCCGCTCCAGGAGACGCGTATGAGCTCAAGTGGGAGTTCGACGAAGACTCTCAACGTTACTATGTTTCCTTTCCCGATGATCAGTAGTGGTGCCCAGTTGGGGGTGATTGGGACCGTGTCGCATGTTGGGTTATCTTTTATTTTGGCGCCGTAGTCAGGCCATGAGTGTTTGGATGATGTAATGTTATTTATGTACCTTGATTGACGTGGCGAGTGTAAGCCAACTATGTTATCTCCCCCTTATGATTTATATTACATGGGATGTTGTGAAGATTGCCTAACTTGCGACATATGCCTTCAATGCGATTATGCCTCTAAGTCGTGCCTCGACACGTGGGAGATATAGTCGCATCGAGGGTGTGACAAGTTGGTATCAGAGCCTTCCCCGACCTTAGGAGCCCCATTGCTTGATCGTTTTTAGCGGCCGAGTTGTGTCTAGAAAAATGTTTTGAGTCTTTTAGGAATTATATATCGGAGAGATTAGGAATTCTTTTTACTTCCCAGTCTCCTCATCGCTCTGGTAAGGCATCCTGATGTAGAGTTTTGACTCTTCTCTTCTCAAATTTCACTAAATTTTTTTTAGGATCACGCGGGTATCTTGGAATCGTTCCGATGGTTTTATGATGAGAACATTGACTTGGTGCCTCCTGTCAGGGGTTTAGTGGAAGTGTCCCGGGGAGTTGAGCTCTGAGGTGTTGTCATCATAATTTTATCGTTGCAGTTCTGGAATACCTGAGTCTAGTACGCCGACATCGGAAATCTCTTTTATGCAGTTCGTTGGTGAGATAACCTCAATGCCACCCAGTACTTGGGTGGGAGTTCGGGAGTATCGCCATAACTTGTATAACGGATGCTTTTCGAAGGTTGAGGTAGATGGTTTCCGAAGGTTTCTTGGTTATGTGTTGAAGGATGGATACAACTGGATGTAGGATTTGCTATATTTGGGTGAGATATTATGCTTCCCCTGTATCCCCAACACCTGATTGCATAACCGAAAAGGTTTGGGAGTTTCATAGGTGGGAATTCAAGTAGCTCATAGGATATCTTTTCGACAGATGTATGATATGAAATTGGGGTTCGACGTCTAGTGGTCCGCCTATGCACGGTCAGTTTTACAGTGGTCTCGTTGTGTCTTAAAGAGTCCTTGGCTATGCCGACTCGGGGACGCTTCGTATGTCATGTGCACTGCCTTGTACATGATGGTGCTGTACGATCGAGCCCGTGTAGGCCCCACCACGAAAACTTCGGACGAAATCTCTATCATATGTTTGTTCCGGCTTATTCTGCAAGCTAATCCTTGTTTTGTTTTGAGTTGTGGTATTCGAGTTGCTTCGAAGTCAAATGTTGATTCTATACCTTTTCCAAGTGGTGTTCTCATATTCCTATGTGAATACTAATCCTTCTCGATCATTGAGTTTGTCATGTCAATCCTTTTCACCGGTGTGCTTCTCCTCAAGTGGATCCGTTCACTTCAACATTCGCAAGACCAATTATCACTTCTTCTCAACGGTGTTCGTTTCATCCGTCCCAAGCTGCCTTTGTTTTCCCGCCCTTCCTCCAATGTTTTTCTTTAAGGACTCAGACTTCTTAATCGAGTATCCATCTTATTTGGACTCTCCTAGCTCCCTCTACCTATAAATATGTGGCCATCCCCGAAATTTTCGCGGATGAACCCTAAAAACTCCTCCTCTCGCGCCGCCGGACGTGTCCACGCCGCGCCGGACGTGTCCACCGCCCGCCGCCACCTCACTCCCACCAATGGGGAGCCGCCACGTCGCCCCGCCGCCGCTCCAGGCCAATCCCCGCGCGCCACCTGCCCTTCTCTCTCCTCTCCGCCGCCGGGCCCAAGGGAGCCCTGATCGGGCCCGCCCCGGGCCAGATCGGGCCACCGTCGCCCGGGATCTCCGCCGCCCGGCCCGGTCGCCCCGCCGCCTTCAACCGCGAGCGCCGCCCCG
>NC_041386.1:471752665-471760501 GCF_002162155.2 Triticum dicoccoides
CTCCTCCGACCTCAACCGCCGCCTCCGGTGACCCCTGCCGCCCTGGCCGAGCTCCATCACCACCTCGGCGCCTTCCCTCCCTCGCCGGAGTCCTCCGGCGACCTCGTCGGACCCGGCCGCCGCCCCGTCCCAGATCTAGCCGGGTGGGACGAGATCCACCCGGTCCCGAACCAAACAACCTCGCGCCGCCCGGATCCCTCCTTCCCGGGATATCCTCGTCCCGTTGACTTTTTGCACATGGTATAAATTTCTTCTAAGTCCTCGGAATTCCCAGATCCATGTGCCTCTGTTCATCGCATCGTAACTTTGCACCCGTGGCTCCGATTCATGCATATAGCATATCAAAATGTTCATCTCAGAGAGTACATCATTTCATTCCATTGCATCCTTTTCATTTGAGTGCCCGAAATGCTGTTAGGAGAGGGCTACTTGAGTTAATTGTCAGATCTGCTACTCCATTTAGGTTTTTGTCATTTTTGCCATGATTAATGTGTGCATGATATGCCCTGATGCTCTACATATGTTTTGTTAAGGGTTTTGCCATCTTTCCATAGGTGCAACCCATGTATTTTTTGTGATGTGTGTTGTGACTTGTGCAAGCTTGCAAAGTGGTGCACTTGGTAATGCTGATTTCAGGGACTTAGCATTTCCACCAAGTCCTTGAGCTGTTCATTTCATGATGCCATATGTTCATGTTGTTTCCTATTGATACGTGCCTCTTTTGAGGATGATCAGTAAGGATGTTTTGTTAATCTTGTAGTGCTCTATCCATCCATGTATTTGTTTGCAATTATGGAGCACCCTAGCTTGAGTCAATCGAGCTCTACTTTTGCTACTTTGTGAATCTGGGCAGATTGTCAACTTGTTTGCAATTTTGCCGATGATGTTGTAGTAGATCCGTGCATGCTATGCTATTGTTCTTGCCATGTCTAGCTTGCATTTTGTGCCTTCTTGATGGGTGTATGCTTGTCTTGCCATGACTTGCTCTGTAGTGAGTGCATCGAGCTCGTAAACATGCCTACTTGAGTTATATTTCAGCATGTGTCAGTTTTCACCAAGTCTGAAAACTGATTATGTTTTTGCTATGTTCACATGCTTGCAATTGTATTTTCTGATCCCTTTTGGCTCAAGGTCACTAAGGGACTTTTGTTAAGCTCTTTGAGTAGCTCCATGCCATACTTTGCTTTGCCATGTTCAGATCCTGTAGCATGTAGTTTTGTTGCTCCGAAGAGGGCTACCTGATCTGAAATTCCAGACAAGTGTTAATTTCACTAAGTCTGAGATATGTTTGCCATATGCATTTTTGCCATGCTTGTTTGAATCTGTTAATGGATGAATTGGCCATAGCTCAGTGCTAGACTTTTGTTAAGTATCTTGTGTGCATCCCTGCCATGCATTTTGTTGTCATGTTTGGGTACTGTAGCATGTTCATCTCATTGCATTTAGATGGCTACTTGCTGTAAATCGCAAACCGGTGTCATTTTTGAATCGCTTGCCATTTCCAAACCGTAACTCCGATTCCGGCGTTCTTTATATCGTTTTCAAGCGATTTCGTCTTATCTTTCCAGTGGCACACTTGGATTTTCCAAGTTGAGGCCAGGTTCATGCATTTCTTGTCATATCTTACATTTTGCATCCCGCATCGCATCCCGCATAGCATATCATCGTTGCATCATCTTGTTTGATCTTTGCACGTGGTTGATTGTGACCTTGTTGCTTGTTTGTCTTGTTTGGGTAGAGACGGGAGACGAGTTCGCTAACGAGGAGCCCGTTGAGTTTGCTTTCGAGGATCTAGTCAACTCTGACAACTGTGCAGGCAAGATGATCATACCCTCGAAATCACTACTATCTTTGCTATGCTAGTTTTCTCGCTCTTTTGCTATGCCCATGCTACGATGCCTACCACTTGCTTTCAAGCCTCCCAAATTGCCATGTCAAACCTCTAACCCACCATTGTCCTAGCAAACCGTTGATTGGCTATGTCACCGCTTTGCTCAGCCCCTCTTATAGCGTTACTAGTTGCAGGTGAAGATTGAAGGCCGTTCCTTGTTGGAACATTTATTTACTTGTTGGGATATCATTATATAATCTTGCTATCTTAATGCATCTATATACTTGGTAAAGGGTGGAAGGCTCGGCCTCTCGCCTAGTGTTTTGTTCCACTCTCGCCGCCCTAGTTTCCGTCATATTGGTGTTATGTTCCCGGATTTTGCGTTCCTTACGCAGTTGGGTTATAATGGGAACCCCTTGATAGTTCGCCTTGATTAAAGTTTTTCCAGCAATGCCCAACATTGGTTTTACCATTTGCCACCTAGCCTTTTCTTTCCCTTGGGTTCTGCAGACTCAAGGGTCATCATTATTTTAAACCCCCCCGGGCCAGTGCTCCTCTGAGTGTTGGTCCAAACTAGAGTCCTGTGCAGCGCCCCCTCGGGGAAACTCGAGGTTTGGTTTTAGTTGTATGGAGCGCTCATCTGAGTGTGCCCTGAGAAAGAGATATGTGCAGCTCCTATCGGGATTTGTCGGCACATTCGGGCGGTGTTGCTGGTCTTGTTTTAACCTGTCGAAGTGTCTTGAGTAACCGAGATACCGAGTCTGATCGGAACATCTTGGGAGGAGGTCTATTCCTTCGTTGACCGTGAGAGCTTGTCATGGGCTAAGTTGGGACTCCCCTGCAGGGATTTGAACTTTCAAAAGCCGTGCCTGCAGTTATGGGCAGATGGGAATTTTTTAATGTCCGGTTGTAGATAACTTGAACCTTAATTAATTAAAATGAATCAACCGAGTGTGTTACCGTGATGGCCTCTTCTCAGTGGAGTCCGGGAAGTGGACACGGTGTTGGGTAATGTTTGCGCAGGTTGTCCTCTAATTTCTCGCTCGTGCTTTGCCTCCTCTTCTCGCTCTCTCTTTTGCGAATAAGTTAGCCACCATATATGCCGGTCGCTTGCTGCAGCTCCACTTATATTTACCTTGCCTTACCTATAAGCTTGAATAGTCTTGATCGTGAGGGTGCGAGATTGATGAGTCCCTGTGGCTCACAAATCACTATTACACCAGATGCAGGGCCTGATGATTCCGCTCCAGGAGACGCGTATGAGCTCAAGTGGGAGTTCGACGAAGACTCTCAACGTTACTATGTTTCCTTTCCCGATGATCAGTAGTGGTGCCCAGTTGGGGGTGATTGGGACCGTGTCGCATGTTGGGTTATCTTTTATTTTGGCGCCGTAGTCAGGCCATGAGTGTTTGGATGATGTAATGTTATTTATGTACCTTGATTGACGTGGCGAGTGTAAGCCAACTATGTTATCTCCCCCTTATGATTTATATTACATGGGATGTTGTGAAGATTGCCTAACTTGCGACATATGCCTTCAATGCGATTATGCCTATAAGTCGTGCCTCGACACGTGGGAGATATAGTCGCATCGAGGGTGTGACAAGTTGGTATCAGAGCCTTCCCCGACCTTAGGAGCCCCATTGCTTGATCGTTTTTAGCGGCCGAGTTGTGTCTAGAAAAATGTTTTGAGTCTTTTAGGAATTATATATCGGAGAGATTAGGAATTCTTTTTACTTCCCAGTCTCCTCATCGCTCTGGTAAGGCATCCTGACGTAGTGTTTTGACTCTTCTCTTCTCAAATTTCACTAATTTTTTTTAGGATCACGCGGGTATCTTGGAATCGTTCCGATGGTTTTATGATGAGAACATTGACTTGGTGCCTCCTGTCAGGGGTTTAGTGGAACTGTCCCGGGCAGTTCTGGAATACCTGAGTCTAGTACGCCGACATCGAAAATCTCTTTTATGCAGTTCGTTGGTGAGATAACCTCAATGCCACCCAGTACTGGGGTGGGAGTTCGGGAGTATCGCCATAACTTGTATAACGGATGCTTTTCGAAGGTTGAGGTAGATGGTTTCCGAAGGTTTCTTGGTTATGTGTTGAAGGATGGATACAACTGGATGTAGGATTTGCTAGATTTGGGTGAGATATTATGCTTCCCCTGTATCCCCAACACCTGATTGCATAACCGAAAAGGTTTGGGAGTTTCATAGGTGGGAATTCAAGTAGCTCGTAGGATATCTTTTCGACAGATGTATGATATGAAATTGGGGTTCGATGTCTAGTGGTCCGCCTATGCACAGTCAGTTTTACAGTGGTCTCGTTGTGTCTTAAAGAGTCCTTGGCTATGCCGACTCGGGGACGCTTCGTATGTCATGTGCACTGCCTTGTACATGATGGTGCTGTACGATCGAGCCCGTGTAGGCCCCACCACGAAAACTTCGGACGAAATCTCTATCATATGTTTGTTCCGGCTTATTCTGCAAGCTAATCCTTGTTTTGTTTTGAGTTGTGGTATTCGAGTTGCTTCGAAGTCAAATGTTGATTCTATACCTTTTCCAAGTGGTGTTCTCATATTCCTATGTGAATACTAATCCTTCTCGATCATTGAGTTTGTCATGTCAATCCTTTTCACCGGTGTGCTTCTCCTCAAGTGGATCCGTTCACTTCAACATTCGCAAGACCAATTATCACTTCTTCTCAACGGTGTTCGTTTCATCCGTCCCAAGCTGCCTTTGTTTTCCCGCCCTTCCTCCAATGTTTTTCTTTAAGGACTCAGACTTCTTAATCGAGTATCCATCTTATTGATGTGAAGGCTCTCCATTCTTTTCCTTCAATGTCTGTATCCGGTGATTCTCATGAAGATTCTAACGGAACCTCCAGTTCATCATTCTTCTTTCTTTTATCTTCTACGGTGGTTACAAGTCAAGCTTTGCTGATCATATTTTTTTCCTCATTTCAATACCTTCTCATACCGGTGCACCTCTAAATCATCTACTCCTCGCTATTCATTTGTTTCGGAGTGCTCAAGATATTTCGAAGATTCTTGTTACCACTCTGCTTTCGTTCAAACTCTTTTGAGCATGTTATATCATTTAAGCCATTTAATTCAACCGGTGAAATCTATCCTTTAAATCATTCAACGGTGTTTCTTTTGAGTGGGCCCTAACCCACAAGTCTTATCCCAGGATCTTACCTGACTCTTCTATTTTTTTCCCGGAGCTAGCCTAAATTCTTTTCGAAGTTTGACGTAAGAATGAATTGTCATCGGTCAAATGCCATCTCCTAGATCTTTCACAATTCTTTTCATCGTTGGTTCAACCTTTCCAATTTTAATTCCGGAGTACTCAATAATTCTTGGTGGTGTTTCCCGTCATCATTCTCGGGGATTTGTAGACCGAAGAAGATTTTTCTCTCAATCTTGCTCCATTCTCTTCAAGATTCGTGATTCTAGCTTGTTGCCATCCTCTCGTAATAGTTTTGATCATGAGAATTCTTTTCACCTATCCGGAATAATTCAAGAGTCTTTCAGTTTGATTCTCCGAAGTCCATCAATTCAGGGTTATTGATTCTCAGTTTTCAGCTCACATTCTCCAAATCTTACTGGTGCATCATTCAAATATCAATTCATGATCTCTCCGTTCACTTGTATCTAAATCCTCTCAAGTATCTTCGTTCTTTTTATAATTCTTCCTGGTGATTCATCCCTTTACTTCATTCTTTTCCAATTCTTACGGTGGCTACTCATGATTTTTCTTCCTTGCTATCATATCTATTTATTCGTTGTTTCAATTCTTACGGTGGTTCGTTGAAGATCTTCCCAAGTTTGACATTATTTCTCTCTTAATCTTTTCTACGAGAATAAGTAATATGTCGAATCTGTTGATTGTCATCTATTATATTGGTGAAGGATAAGCATAATATAATTCTTATTCTTGTTTCATCCTAATGATTAATTCTTTATCCCGGAGGTCCTTCAAATTCTCAGTTTCATTTGTTTCATTTTATCTTTTTCCCGGGGTTCCAACCTCTTTCAACTATGTAATCACGAAGATCTATCTAAATCTTTACAAGGCTCCACCTTGTGTTTTCAACTACCCTTTCTTTCCGTTTGATCATTCTTTTGTTTAACGGAGTTCTTCATGGAGGTTCTACAAGATGGTTCATCAAGGATTTAATTCTTTCTCAAAGTATTCATCGAGATTCTTTTCAGAGGATCTCAAGCATTCTTCTTCTTGCTATCCGGAGTGCAATCCTTTCTTCCATATCATTGGAGATGGTATTATGTCATTCTTGATAATTTTAGTTCATGTTTCATGATTCACATGTTATTAAGAATGAGGTATTTTAAATCCATCAATCTCGTCATTGGAGCTACCTTGGGTTATATTTCACCTAAAGCTTTCCCTAAGGATTGTTGATATCTATGGTGCTTATAAATGATCCAATTTCTTCATTTATTCTTTCCGGTGCGATATACTTTCTCGTCAATTTGTTCATACCAATCCAATTCTGCTTCCCGTGAGTGGCAGGTTGTCACCTCATAATTTGAGTTGTATTCCATAAGACCATGTCAAGCTTATCTTTTCGTTGTTGTGTTTCCAACAACTCCGTTCGACCCTTCTCCTAAAGATGCCTTTTCAAGCTCTTTTGTGGCAGAAGTTGGCATTTTCTTCTCCATTCTCCTATTTCAATTATCTATCTTCTATTCTTTCGTTCCGGAGGCTTTGTATTGTTGCTCTCTTCAACCCATCATCTTGTTTGTCAAGATCATGTTCAGTTCCTTCCATTTTCAGTCGAAGTGCTGCCCAAATTGTACCATTCTTTCCCTCTCTATCTTGTTTTTAACCGGAGCGTTGTGCCCCTTTGCTCAAATCTTTTTCATCCTATCAAGTCTTGTATCTCTTTTCAACCGGAGTGCTATAAGAAATTGTTCTTCTTTGTTCCTCTTTTCTAACGAAGTGTTTTCAACTTCGCTCATCTTCGTTACATTCTTTCTCGAAATAGTTTAACCTTTTCAAGGTTCTTTGGTTTCACTCGTTTGTCAAAGAAGCAACTTAGTTTTACATCTTCTCTTCCTCTTCCGTTTGTCCCTCCGGTGCCATTCTAGATCTCGGGACGAGATCCTTTCGTAGTGGTGGAGTGTTGTAACACCCCGGATGTAACTTTCCCAATTTGTACTCCAACTCTTGCCGTTTTCGGCGTTAAGTTATATTTATTTCCTCGAGTTCGGGATCTTTGTCTCCGTGTGTTGTTGTCATTGTCATGCATCTCATATCATGTCATCATGTGCGTTGCATTTGCATACGTGTTCGTCTCATGCATTCGAGCATTTTCCCCGTTGTCCGTTTTGCACTCCGGCGCTTCGTTCTCCTCTGGTGGTCATTTCTAGCTTTCTTTCATGTGTGGGGATTAAACATTTCCGGATTGGACCGAGACTTGCCATGCGGCCTTGGTTTACTATCGGTAGACCGCCTGTCAAGTTTCGTATCATTTGGACTTCGTTTGGTACTCCAACGGTTAACCGAGGGACCGAAAAGGCCTCGTGTGTGTTGCAGCCCAACACCCCTTCAATTTGTCCCAAAACCCACCTAACTCTGCTCCATCATCTAGAGCGTTCGATCATGATCGCGTGGCCGAAAACCGCACCTCATTTGGACTCTCCTAGCACCCTCTACCTATAAATATGTGGCCATCCCCGAAATTTTCGCGGATGAACCCTACAAACTCCTCCTCTCGCGCCGCAGGACGTGTCCACACCGCGCCGGACGTGTCCACCGCCCGCCGCCACCTCACTCCCACCAATGGGGAGCCGCCACGTTGCCCCGCCGCCGCTCCAGGCCAATCCCCGCGCGCCACCTGCCCTTCTCTCTCCTCTCCGCCGCCGGGCCCGAGGGAGCCCAGATCGGGCCCGCCCCGGGCCAGATCGGTCCACCGCCGCCCGAGATCTCCGCCGCCCGGCCCGGTCGCCCCACCGCCTTCAACCGCGGGCGCCGCCCCGCAC
>NC_041386.1:471761248-471769181 GCF_002162155.2 Triticum dicoccoides
GCTCGCCGCCAGCCCGCGCCTCGCCGGACTCCGCCACTGCGCCGCCCAAGCAGGCCGCCGCCTCCTCCGACCTCAACCGCCGCCTCCGGTGACCCCCGCCGCCCTGGCCGAGCTCCATCACCACCTCGGCGCCGCCCCGCCCTCGCCGGAGTCCTCCGGCGACCTCGTCGGACCCGGCCGCCGCCCCGTCCCAGATCTAGCCGGGTGGGACGAGGTCCACCCGGTCCCGAACCAAACAACCTCGCGCCGCCCGGATCCCGCCGTCCCGGGATATCCTCGTCCCGTTGACTTTTTGCACATGGTATAAATTTCTTCTAAGTCCTCGGAATTCCCAGATCCATGTGCCTCTGTTCATCGCATCGTCACTTTGCACCCGTGGCTCCGATTCATGCATATAGCATACCAAAATGTTCATCTCAGAGAGTACATCATTTCATTCCATTGCATCCTTTTCATTTGAGTTCATATTGATGCCCGAAATGCTGTTAGAAGAGGGCTACTTGAGTTAATTGTCAGATCTGCTACTCCATTTAGGTTTTTGTCATTTTTGCCATGATTAATGTGTGCATGATATGCCCTGATGCTCTACATATGTTTTGTTAAGGGTTTTGCCATCTTTCGAGAGGTGCAACCCATGTATTTTTTGTGATGTGTGTGGTGACTTGTGCAAGCTTGCAAAGTGGTGCACTTGGTAATGCTGATTTCAGGGACTTAGCATTTCCACCAAGTCCTTGAGCTGTTCATTTCATGATGCCATATGTTCATGTTGTTTCCTATTGATACGTGCCTCTTTTGAGGATGATCAGTAAGGATGTTTTGTTAATCTTGTAGTGCTCTATCCATCAATGTCTTTGTTTGCAATTATGGAGCACCCTAGCTTGAGTCAATCGAGCTCTACTTTTGCTACTTTGTGAATCTGGGCAGATTGTCAACTTGTTTGCAATTTTGCCGATGATGTTGTAGTAGATCCGTGCATGCTATGCTATTGTTCTTGCCATGTCTAGCTTGCATTTTGTGCCTTCTTGATGGGTGTATGCTTGTCTTGCCATGACTTGCTCTGTAGTGAGTGCATCGAGCTTGTAAACATGCCTACTTGAGTTATATTTCAGCATGTGTCAGTTTTCACCAAGTCTGAAAACTGATTATGTTTTTGCTATGTTCACATGCTTGCAATTGTATTTTCTGATCCCTTTTGGCTCAAGGTCACTAAGGGACTTTTGTTAAGCTCTTTGAGTAGCTCCATGCCATACTTTGCTTTGCCATGTTCAGATCCTGAAGCATGTAGTTTTGTTGCTCTGAAGAGGGCTACCTGATCTGAAATTCCAGACAAGTGTTAATTTCACTAAGTCTGAGATATGTTTGCCATATGCATTTTTGCCATGCTTGTTTGAACCTGTTAATGGATGAATTGGCCATACCTCAGTGCTAGACTTTTGTTAAGTATCTTGTGTGCATCCCTGCCATGCCTTTTGTTGTCATGTTTGGGTACTGTAGCATGTTCATCGCATTGCATTTAGATGGCTACTTGCTGTAAATCGCAGACCGGTGTCATTTTTGAATCGCTTGCCATTTCCAAACCGTAACTCCGATTCCGGTGTTCTTTATATTGTTTTCAAGCGATTTCGTCTCATCTCTCCAGTGGCACACTTGGATTTTCCAAGTTGAGACTAGGTTCATGCATTTCCTGTCATATCTTACATTTTGCATCCCGCATCGCATCCCGGATAGCATATCATCGTTGCATCATCTTGTTTGATCCTTGCACGTGGTTGATTGGGCCCTTGTTGCTTGTTTGTCTTGTTTGGGTAGAGACGAGAGACGAGTTCGCTAATGAGGAGCCTGTTGAGTTTGCTTTCGAGGATCCAGTCAACTCTGACAACTGTGCAGGCAAGATGATCATACCCTCGAAATCACTACTATCTTTGCTATGCTAGTTTGCTCGCTCTTTTGCTATGCCCATGCTATGATGACTACCACTTGCTTTCAAGCCTCCCAAATTGCCATGTCAAACCTCTAACCCACCATTGTCCTAGCAAACCGTTGATTGGCTATGTCACCGCTTTGCTCAGCCCCTCTTATTGTGTTGCTAGTTGCAGGTGAAGATTGAAGGCCGTTCCTTGTTGGAACATTTATTTACTTGTTGGGATATCATTATATAATCTTGCTATCTTAATGCATCTATATACTTGGTAAAGGGTGGAAGGCTCGGCCTCTCGCCTAGTGTTTTGTTCCACTCTTGCCGCCCTAGTTTCCGTCATATCGGTGTTATGTTCCCGGATTTTGCGTTCCTTATGCGGTTGGGTTATAATGGGAACCCCTTGATAGTTCGCCTTGATTAAAGCTTTTCCAGCAATGCCCAACATTGGTTTTACCATTTGCCACCTAGCCTTTTCTTTCCCTTGGGTTCTGCAGACTCAAGGGTCATCATTATTTTAAACCCCCCCGGGCCAGTGCTCCTCTGAGTGTTGGTCCAAACTAGAGTCATGTGCAGCGCACCCTCGGGGAAACTCGAGGTTTGGTTTTAGTTTTATGGAGCGCTCATCTGAGTGTGCCCTGAGAAAGAGATATGTGCAGCTCCTATCGGGATTTGTCGGCACATTCGGGCGGTGTTGCTGGTCTTGTTTTAACCTGTCGAAGTGTCTTGAGTAACCGAGATACCGAGTCTGATCGGAACGTCTTGGGAGGAGGTCTATTCCTTCGTTGACCGTGAGAGCTTGTCATGGGCTAAGTTGGGACTCCCCTGCAGGGATTTGAACTTTCGAAAGCCGTGCCCGCGGTTATGGGCAGATGGGAATTTGTTAATGTTCGGTTGTAGATAACTTGAACCTTAATTAATTAAAATGAATCAACCGAGTGTGTTACCGTGATGGCCTCTTCTCGGCGGAGTCCGGGAAGTGGACACCGTGTTGGGGTAATGTTTGCGCAGGTTGTCCTCTAGTTTCTCGCTCGTGCTTTGCCTCCTCTTCTCGCTCTCTCTTTTGCGAATAAGTTAGCCACCATATATGCTAGTCGCTTGCTGCAGCTTCACTTATATTTACCTTGCCTTACCTATAAGCTTGAATAGTCTTGATCGCGAGGGTGCGAGATTGCTGAGTCCCTGTGGCTCACAAATTACTATTACACCAGATGCAGGGCCTGATGATTCCGCTCCAGGAGACGCGTATGAGCTCAAGTGGGAGTTCGACGAAGACTCTCAACGTTACTATGTTTCCTTTCCCGATGATCAGTAGTGGTGCCCAGTTGGGGGTGATTGGGACCGTGTCGCATGTTGGGTTATCTTTTATTTTGGCGCCGTAGTCAGGCCATGAGTGTTTGGATGATGTAATGTTATTTATGTACCTTGATTGACGTGGCGAGTGTAAGCCAACTATGTTATCTCCCCCTTATGATTTATATTACATGGGATGTTGTGAAGATTGCCTAACTTGCGACATATGCCTTCAATGCGATTATGCCTCTAAGTCGTGCCTCGACACGTGGGAGATATAGTCGCATCGAGGGTGTGACAAGTTGGTATCAGAGCCTTCCCCGACCTTAGGAGCCCCATTGCTTGATCATTTTTAGCGGCCGAGTTGTGTCTAGAAAAATGTTTTGAGTCTTTTAGGAATTATATATCGGAGAGATTAGGAATTCTTTTTACTTCCCAGTCTCCTCATCGCTTTGGTAAGGCATCCTGATGTAGAGTTTTGACTCTTCTCTTCTCAAATTTCACTAAATTTTTTTTAGGATCACGCGGGTATCTTGGAATCGTTCCGATGGTTTTATGATGAGAACATTGACTTGGTGCCTCCTGTCAGGGGTTTAGTGGAAGTGTCCCGGGGAGTTGAGCTCTGAGGTGTTGTCATCATAATTTTATCGTTGCAGTTCTGGAATACCTGAGTCTAGTACGCCGACATCGGAAATCTCTTTTATGCAGTTCGTTGGTGAGATAACCTCAATGCCACCCAGTACTTGGGTGGGAGTTCGGGAGTATCGCCATAACTTGTATAACGGATGCTTTTCGAAGGTTGAGGTAGATGGTTTCCGAAGGTTTCTTGGTTATGTGTTGAAGGATGGATACAACTGGATGTAGGATTTGCTATATTTGGGTGAGATATTATGCTTCCCCTGTATCCCCAACACCTGATTGCATAACCGAAAAGGTTTGGGAGTTTCATAGGTGGGAATTCAAGTAGCTCATAGGATATCTTTTCGACAGATGTATGATATGAAATTGGGGTTCGACGTCTAGTGGTCCGCCTATGCACGGTCAGTTTTACAGTGGTCTCGTTGTGTCTTAAAGAGTCCTTGGCTATGCCGACTCGGGGACGCTTCGTATGTCATGTGCACTGCCTTGTACATGATGGTGCTGTACGATCGAGCCCGTGTAGGCCCCACCACGAAAACTTCGGACGAAATCTCTATCATATGTTTGTTCCGGCTTATTCTGCAAGCTAATCCTTGTTTTGTTTTGAGTTGTGGTATTCGAGTTGCTTCGAAGTCAAATGTTGATTCTATACCTTTTCCAAGTGGTGTTCTCATATTCCTATGTGAATACTAATCCTTCTCGATCATTGAGTTTGTCATGTCAATCCTTTTCACCGGTGTGCTTCTCCTCAAGTGGATCCGTTCACTTCAACATTCGCAAGACCAATTATCACTTCTTCTCAACGGTGTTCGTTTCATCCGTCCCAAGTTGCCTTTGTTTTCCCGCCCTCCCTCCAATGTTTTTCTTTAAGGACTCAGACTTCTTAATCGAGTATCCATCTTATTGATGTGAAGGCTCTCCATTCTTTTCCTTCAATGTCTGTATCCGGTGATTCTCATGAAGATTCTAACGGAACCTCCAGTTCATCATTCTTCTTTCTTTTATCTTCTCCGGTGGTTACAAGTCAAGCTTTGCTGATCATATTTTTTTCCTCATTTCAATACCTTCTTATACCGGTGCACCTCTAAATCATCTACTCCTCGCTATTCATTTGTTTCGGAGTGCTCAAGATATTTCGAAGATTCTTGTTACCACTCTGCTTTCGTTCAAACTCTTTTGAGCATGTTATATCATTTAAGCCATTTAATTCAACCGGTGAAATCTATCCTTTAAATCATTCAACGGTGTTTCTTTTGAGTGGGCCCTAACCCACAAGTCTTATCCCAGGATCTTACCTGACTCTTCTATTTTTTTCCCGGAGCTAGCCTAAATTCTTTTCGAAGTTTGACGTAAGAATGAATTGTCATCGGTCAAATGCCATCTCCTAGATCTTTCACAATTCTTTTCATCGTTGGTTCAACCTTTCCAATTTTAATTCCGGAGTACTCAATAATTCTTGGTGTGTTTCCCGTCATCATTCTCGGGGATTTGTAGACCGAAGAAGATTTTTCTCTCAATCTTGCTCCATTCTCTTCAAGATTCGTGATTCTAGCTTGTTGCCATCCTCTCGTAATAGTTTTGATCATGAGAATTCTTTTCACCTATCCGGAATAATTCAAGAGTCTTTCAGTTTGATTCTCCGAAGTCCATCAATTCAGGGTTATTGATTCTCAGTTTTCAGCTCACATTCTCCAAATCTTACTGGTGCATCATTCAAATATCAATTCATGATCTCTCCGTTCACTTGTATCTAAATCCTCTCAAGTATCTTCGTTCTTTTTATAATTCTTCCTGGTGATTCATCCCTTTACTTCATTCTTTTCCAATTCTTACGGTGGCTACTCATGATTTTTCTTCCTTGCTATCATATCTATTTATTCGTTGTTTCAATTCTTACGGTGGTTCGTTGAAGATCTTCCCAAGTTTGACATTATTTCTCTCTTAATCTTTTCTACGAGAATAAGTAATATGTCGAATCTGTTGATTGTCATCTATTATATTGGTGAAGGATAAGCATAATATAATTCTTATTCTTGTTTCATCCTAATGATTAATTCTTTATTCCGGAGGTCCTTCAAATTCTCGGTTTCATTTGTTTCATTTTATCTTTTTCCCGGGGTTCCAACCTCTTTCAACTATGTAATCACGGAGATCTATCTAAATCTTTACAAGGCTCCACCTTGTGTTTTCAACTACCCTTTCTTTCCGTTTGATCATTCTTTTGTTTAACGGAGTTCTTCATGGAGGTTCTACAAGATGGTTCATCAAGGATTTAATTCTTTCTCAAAGTATTCATCGAGATTCTTTTCAGAGGATCTCAAGCATTCTTCTTCTTGCTATCCGGAGTGCAATCCTTTCTTCCATATCATTGGAGATGGTATTATGTCATTCTTGATAATTTTAGTTCATGTTTCATGATTCACATGTTATTAAGAATGAGGTATTTTAAATCCATCAATCTCGTCATTGGAGCTACCTTGGGTTATATTTCACCTAAAGCTTTCCCTAAGGATTGTTGATATCTATGGTGCTTATAAATGATCCAATTTCTTCATTTATTCTTTCCGGTGCGATATACTTTCTCGTCAATTTGTTCATACCAATCCAATTCTGCTTCCCGTGAGTGGCAGGTTGTCACCTCATAATTTGAGTTGTATTCCATAAGACCATGTCAAGCTTATCTTTTCGTTGTTGTGTTTCCAACAACTCCGTTCGACCCTTCTCCTAAAGATGCCTTTTCAAGCTCTTTTGTGGCAGAAGTTGGCATTTTCTTCTCCATTCTCCTATTTCAATTATCTATCTTCTATTCTTTCGTTCCGGAGGCTTTGTATTGTTGCTCTCTTCAACCCATCATCTTGTTTGTCAAGATCATGTTCAGTTCCTTCCATTTTCAGTCGAAGTGCTGCCCAAATTGTACCATTCTTTCCCTCTCTATCTTGTTTTTAACCGGAGCGTTGTGCCCCTTTGCTCAAATCTTTTTCATCCTATCAAGTCTTGTATCTCTTTTCAACCGGAGTGCTATAAGAAATTGTTCTTCTTTGTTCCTCTTTTCTAACGAAGTGTTTTCAACTTCGCTCATCTTCGTTACATTCTTTCTCGAAATAGTTTAACCTTTTCAAGGTTCTTTGGTTTCACTCGTTTGTCAAAGAAGCAACTTAGTTTTACATCTTCTCTTCCTCTTCCGTTTGTCCCTCCGGTGCCATTCTAGATCTCGGGACGAGATCCTTTCGTAGTGGTGGAGTGTTGTAACACCCCGGATGTAACTTTCCCAATTTGTACTCCAACTCTTGCCGTTTTCGGCGTTAAGTTATATTTATTTCCTCGAGTTCGGGTTCTTTGTCTCCGTGTGTTGTTGTCGTTGTCATGCATCTCATATCATGTCATCATGTGCATTGCATTTGCATACGTGTTCGTCTCATGCATTCGAGCATTTTCCCCATTGTCTGTTTTGCATTCCGGCGCTTCGTTCTCCTCTGGTGGTCATTTCTAGCTTTCTTTCGTGTGTGGGGATTAAACATTTCCGGATTGGACTGAGACTTGCCATGCGGCCTTGGTTTACTACCGGTAGACCGCCTGTCAAGTTTCGTATCATTTGGACTTCGTTTGATACTCCAACGGTTAACCGAGGGACCGAAAAGGCCTCGTGTGTGTTGCAGCCCAACACCCCTTCAATTTGTCCCAAAACCCACCTAACTCTGCTCCATCATCTAGAGCGTTCGATCACGATCGCGTGGCTGAAAACCGCACCTCATTTGGACTCTCCTAGCTCCCTCTACCTATAAATATGTGGCCATCCCCGAAATTTTCGCGGATGAACCCTAAAAACTCCTCCTCTCGCGCCGCCGGACGTGTCCTCGCCGCGCCGGACGTGTCCACCGCCTGCCGCCACCTCACTCCCACCAATGGGGAGCCGCCACGTCGCCCCGCCGCCGCTCCAGGCCAATCCCCGCGCGCCACCTGCCCTTCTCTCTCCTCTCCGCCGCCGGGCCCAAGGGAGCCCTGATCGGGCCCGCCCCGGGCCATATCGGGCTACCGTCGCCCGGGATCTCCGCCGCCCGGCCCGGTCGCCCCGCTGCCTTCAACCGC
>NC_041386.1:471769857-471795756 GCF_002162155.2 Triticum dicoccoides
GGGACTTAGCATTTCCACCAAGTCCTTGAGCTGTTCATTTCATGATGCCATATGTTCATGTTGTTTCCTATTGATACGTGCCTCTTTTGAGGATGATCAGTAAGGATGTTTTGTTAATCTTGTAGTGCTCTATCCATCCATGTATTTGTTTGCAATTATGGAGCACCCTAGCTTGAGTCAATCGAGCTCTACTTTTGCTACTTTGTGAATCTGGGCAGATTGTCAACTTGTTTGCAATTTTGCCGATGATGTTGTAGTAGATCCGTGCATGCTATGCTATTGTTCTTGCCATGTCTAGCTTGCATTTTGTGCCTTCTTGATGGGTGTATGCTTGTCTTGCCATGACTTGCTCTGTAGTGAGTGCATCGAGCTCGTAAACATGCCTACTTGAGTTATATTTCAGCATGTGTCAGTTTTCACCAAGTCTGAAAACTGATTATGTTTTTGCTATGTTCACATGCTTGCAATTGTATTTTCTGATCCCTTTTGGCTCAAGGTCACTAAGGGACTTTTGTTAAGCTCTTTGAGTAGCTCCATGCCATACTTTGCTTTGCCATGTTCAGATCCTGTAGCATGTAGTTTTGTTGCTCCGAAGAGGGCTACCTGATCTGAAATTCCAGACAAGTGTTAATTTCACTAAGTCTGAGATATGTTTGCCATATGCATTTTTGCCATGCTTGTTTGAATCTGTTAATGGATGAATTGGCCATAGCTCAGTGCTAGACTTTTGTTAAGTATCTTGTGTGCATCCCTGCCATGCATTTTGTTGTCATGTTTGGGTACTGTAGCATGTTCATCTCATTGCATTTAGATGGCTACTTGCTGTAAATCGCAAACCGGTGTCATTTTTGAATCGCTTGCCATTTCCAAACCGTAACTCCGATTCCGGAGTTCTTTATATCGTTTTCAAGCGATTTTGTCTCATCTTTCCAGTGGCAAACTTGGATTTTCCAAGTTGAGGCCAGGTTCATGCATTTCCTGTCATATCTTACATTTTGCATCCCGCATCGCATCCCGCATAGCATATCATCGTTGCATCATCTTGTTTGATCCTTGCACGTGGTTGATTGTGCCCTTGTTGCTTGTTTGTCTTGTTTGGGTAGAGACGGGAGACAAGTTCGCTAACGAGGAGCCCGTTGAGTTTGCTTTCGAGGATCCAGTCAACTCTGACAACTGTGCAGGCAAGATGATCATACCCTCGAAATCACTACTATCTTTGCTATGCTAGTTTGCTCGCTCTTTTGCTATGCCCATGCTACGATGCCTACCACTTGCTTTCAAGCCTCCCAAAGTGCCATGTCAAACCTCTAACCCACCATTGTCCTAGCAAACCGTTGATTGGCTATGTCACCGCTTTGCTCAGCCCTTCTTATAGCGTTACTAGTTGCAGGTGAAGATTGAAGGCCGTTCCTTGTTGGAACATTTATTTACTTGTTGGGATATCATTATATAATCTTGCTATCTTAATGCATCTATATACTTGGTAAAGGGTGGAAGGCTCGGCCTCTCGCCTAGTGTTTTGTTCCACTCTTGCCGCCCTAGTTTCCGTCGTATCGGTGTTATGTTCCCGGATTTTGCGTTCCTTACGCGGTTGGGTTATAATGGGAACCCCTTGATAGTTCGCCTTGATTAAAGCTTTTCCAGCAATGCCCAACATTGGTTTTACCATTTGCCACCTAGCCTTTTCTTTCCCTTGGGTTCTGCAGACTCAAGGGTCATCATTATTTTAAACCCCCCGGGCCAGTGCTCCTTTGAGTGTTGGTCCAAACTAGAGTCCTGTGCAGCGCCCCCTCGGGGAAACTCGAGGTTTGGTTTTAGTTTTATGGAGCGCTCATCTGAGTGTGCCCTGAGAAAGAGATATGTGCAGCTCCTATCGGGATTTGTCGGCACATTCGGGCGGTGTTGCTGGTCTTGTTTTGACCTGTCGAAGTGTCTTGAGTAACCGAGATACCGAGTCTGATCGGAACATCTTGGGAGGAGGTCTATTCCTTCGTTGACCGTGAGAGCTTGTCATGGGCTAAGTTGGGACTCCCCTGCAGGAATTTGAACTTTTGAAAGCCGTGCCCGCGGTTATGGGCAGATGGGAATTTGTTAATGTCCGGTTGTAGATAACTTGAACCTTAATTTATTAAAATGAATCAACCGAGTGTGTTACCATGATGGCCTCTTCTCGGCGGAGTCCGGGAAGTGGACATGGTGTTGGGGTAATGTTTGCGCAGGTTGTCCTCTAGTTTCTCGCTCGTGCTTTGCCTCCTCTTCTCGCTCTCTCTTTTGCGAATAAGTTAGCCATCATATATGCTAGTCGCTTGCTGCAGCTCCACTTATATTTACCTTGCCTTACCTATAAGCTTGAATAGTCTTGATCGCGAGGGTGCGAGATTGCTGAGTCCCTGTGGCTCACAAATTACTATTACACCAGATGCAGGGCCTGATGATTCCGCTCTAGGAGACACGTATGAGCTCAAGTGGGAGTTCGACGAAGACTCTCAATGTTACTATGTTTCCTTTCCCGATGATCAGTAGTGGTGCCCAGTTGGGGGTGATTGGGACCATGTCGCATGTTGGGTTATCTTTTATTTTGGCGCCGTAGTCGGGCCATGAGTGTTTGGATGATGTAATGTTATTTATGTACCTTGATTGACGTGGCGAGTGTAAGCCAACTATGTTATCTCCCCCTTATGATTTATATTACATGGGATGTTGTGAAGATTGCCTAACTTGCGACATATGCCTTCAATGCGATTATGCCTCTAAGTCGTGCCTCGACACGTGGGAGATATAGTCGCATCGAGGGTGTGACAGTATGGTGGACTCATTGGAATAACTTTGGGGTTTATGGGATTGGATGCACAAGCAGTATTCCCGCTTAGTACAGGTGAAGGCTAGAAAAAGACTAGGAAGCGACCAGCTAGAGAGCGACAACAATCATGAACATGCATTAAAATTAATCAACACTAAATGCAAGCATGAGTAGGATATAATGCACCATGAACATAAATATTGTAGAGGCTATGTTGATTTTGTGTCAACTACATGCGTGAACATGTGCCAAGTCAAGCCACTCGAATCGTTCAAAAGAGGATACCACCCTATCATACCACATCACAACCATTTTAATAGCATATTGGCACGCAAGGTAAACCATTATAAGCTCCTAGCTAATTAAGCATGGCATAAGCAACTATATTCTCTAATTGTCATTGCAAACATGTTTATTCATAATAGGCTGAATCAGGAACAATGAACTAATCATATTTACAAAAACAAGAGAGGTCGAGTTCATACCAGCTTTTCTCATCTCAATAAGTTCATCATATAATCATCATTATTGCCTTTCACTTGAACGACCGAATAGTGTGGATAATAATAATAGTGCACATGCATTGGACTAAGCTAGAATCTGCAAGTATTCAATTCAAGAGAGAAGACAAGGTAATATGGGTTCTTTGTTAGATCAACAATAATGCATATAAGAGTCACTCAACATTTTCATTATTGTCTTCTCCTCTCGACCCCCAAAGAACAAGAAAGAAATAAAACTATTTACGCGGGATAGCTCCCAACAAGCAAAAGAAGAACGAGAAATCTTTTTGGGTTTTCTTTTTAATTATTACTACAACAGCATGAAAAGTAAACAAACTAAAAGCTACAACTAATTTTTTTTCTTTTTTTCTTTTCTTAAGGTTTATCAAACACACAAGAAGAAAGCATAAAAAGGAAAATAAACTAGCATGGATACTACAGTGAAAAAGTATGAGCACCGACAACTAGCATGAGTGTGTGAACATGAATGTAATGTCGGTGAGAAATACGTACTCCCCCAAGCTTAGGCTTTTGGCCTAAGTTGGTCTATGGCCACGGCTGGCCCGGCGGATATCCAAAGTTGTAGCTGGGGTCATACTGAGATGCAGTGGCAATTGCCTGATGAGCTGCATCTTGGAGGCGAGCTGTCTCCGCCCTCCTCTTGTACTCGGTCGCCTCCTCCCTGGTTATAACATATCTCCCTTTTGCCTGAAAGTCAAAGAAAGTAGGAGCATGGAGAGCGACGTGATAGGTGCGTCGTCTGTCAAAGATTAGTTGGTACTAGAGAAACTGATCGTTCCTCTCAACAAACTGATGACGAACTATAGCTCATAATCTAAATAAACGGGAGGCAACTCAATATCATACCCGCGTATGGGTATATCAAGAAAATTAGCTAGACGGGTTGCATAAATTCCACCAAAGAAATATCCATTAAATATATTATTATGCAACCTACGTGCAACAATGGCTCCCAAATTATAATATTTATCTCCTAATACAGCACTCCTGAGAACACTGAGGTCAGGGACACACATGTGACATGCTTCATCCTTACCATTTATGCACCTACCTATGAAGAGAGCAAAATAATGTATAGCAGGAAAATGAATGCTCCCTATTGTAGCTTGTGTTATATCTCTAGATTCCCCCATAGTTATACTAGCAAGAAAATCTCTAAACTCAGATTTGCGAGGCTCACTAGTGCTGCCCCATTGTGAAAGTTTGCAAGCAGTATTAAAATCCTCTAAGTCCATAGTGTAAGAATTTTCATAAAGATCAAATAGGATAGTTTGAGAATTGCGTGATGATGAAAATTCAAACCTCCTCAAAAAGGAATCAGTGAGATAGTGGTATTGGCGGCACTTATCTGCCTCGAAGCTCTCAAGATCGGCATTACGCACATATGCGTTAAATTCTTCCTTGATTTCTGCTCGATCCATAAAATCCTCTGACGGCCATTCACAAGCCCGCACCTGAGCTTCCCTCGGTGGTTCATCATCGGCATTGCGTATTGCGAGCCTGGGTCCTTGCTTCCTTGAAGGACCACCTTGGTACATTTTCTTAAACATATTTCTTCCTTTGATTTTTTTTAAATTTTTAGTGACTTCAAAATAAAAGTGAACCAAACTCAACAAAATTGATAGCAACTACTCCCACAGGTGCCTAGAGGATATATCATGCATTAAAACTACTTTTCACCATATAAATTTGACATGCAAGCTCAAGAACAGGGTCACCTAAGCAGCAAAAATATGCAATGAATAAAGCACTAGAACAACAACTAATTGGACCAGTGGAGGTGTCACATACCAAGGAACAATCCCCCAAAGCAGTTTTGTGAATGGAGCTTTGAGCAAGGAGATCGAAAATGGCAGCAAGATGAGCTAGAACTCGGGTTTGAACTGGTTGGTGATTTTTTGGGAGGAAGGAGTGTGTGGTGGCTGGAATAAGTGGAGGGGAGCCACCATGGGCCCACAAGGCAGGGGGTAGGGTGCGCCCTGGACCCTCGTGGCCAGGTGCTTGCTCCCCTGTTGTGTTCTCAGTGCCAGATATTCTAAAATATTTCAGAAAAAATCATATTTAAATTTCAGGGCATTTGGAGAACTTTTATTTTCGGGGTATTTTTTATTGCATTGATAATTCAGAAAACAGACAGAAAAAACTATTTTTGCTTTATTTTATATAAACAACAGAAAGTAAAAAGAGGGTACAGAGAGTTGTGTTTTCTAAATTCATCCATCTCATGCTCATCAAAAGGAATCCACTAACAAGGTTGATCAGATCTTGTTAACAAACTCATTCCGAATAACATGAAACCGGAGAATTTTCGAATAACACTAGGTTACCTCAACGGGGATATGCATGTCCCCAACAATAAGAATATCATATTTTTCTTGACAGTAGGAAGAGGAAATTCAAAACCTCCAATAGTAATTGTTGAAATTTTTCCAATAGAATTGATACTATGGACTTGAGGTTGTTTCCTCGGAAGGTGTACCGTATGCTCATTACCATTAACATGAAAAGTGATATTGCCTTTGGTGCAATCAATAACAGCCCCTGCAGTATTCAAAAAGGGTCTTCCAAGAATAATAAACATATTATCGTCCTTGGGAATATCAAGAATAACAAAGTCTGTTAAAATAGTAATGTTTGCAACCACAACAGGCACATCCTCACAAATACCGACAGGTATAGCAGTTGATTTGTCAGCCATTTGCAAAGATATTTCAGTAGGTGTCAACTTATTCAAATCAAGTTTAAGATATAAAGAGAGCGGCATAACACTAACACCGGCTCCAAGATCACATAAAGCAGTTTTAACATAGTTTCTTTTAATGGATCATGGTATAGTTGGTACCTTGGGATCTCCAAGTTTCTTTGGTATTCCACCCTTAAAAGTATAACTAGCAAGCATGGTGGAAATTTCAGCTTCTGGTATCTTTCTTTTATTAGTAACAATATCTTTCATGTACTTAGCATAAGGATTCATTTTAAGCATATCAGTCAAACGCATACGCAAGAAGATAGGTCTAATCATTTCAGCAAAGCGCTCAAAATCCTCACCATCCTTTTCCTTGGATGGTTTAGGAGGAAAAGGCATGGGTTTCTGAACCCATGGTTCTCTTTCCTTACCGTGCTTCCTAGCAACAAAGTCTCTCTTATCATACGTTGATTATTTGATTGTGGTTTATCAAGATCAACAGCAGGTTCAATCTCTACTTCATTGTCATTACTAGGTTGAGCCATCAACATGAACATCATTATTAACATTATCACTAGGTTCATGCTCATTATCAGATTGTGTTTCAGCATCAGAAATAGAGATATCATTTGGATTCTTAGGTGTGTCAATAACAGGTTCACTAGAAGCATGCAAAGTCCTATCATTTTTCTTTTTCTTCCTCTTAGATGGACTAGGTGCATCTACATTATTTCTCTGAGAATCCTGCTCAATTGTCTTAGGATGGCCTTCAGGATACAAAGGTTCCTGAGTAATTTTACCAATTCTAGTAGCCACTCTAACATCAAAATCATTAATTTTACTATTCAATTCATTGAGAAAATCATTCTGAGCTTTAAGTACTTGTTCTACTTGAGTGGTAACCATACAAGCATGTTTACTAATAAGTTTTAGTTCACCTTTAACATTAGCCATATAATCACTCAAGTGTTCAATCATATAGGCATTATGTTTCAATTGTCTACCAACATAAGCATTAAAATCTTCTTGCTTAATCATACAGTTATCAAACTCATCTAAGCATTGGCTAGCAAACTTAGTAGGAGGGATTTCATCTTTATCATATCTATAGAGAGAATTTACCTTTACTACCTGTGTCGGGTTATCAAGACCATGTATTTCTTCAACATGCGGTAAATTAAGACCATGTATTTCTTCAACAGGAGGTAAATTCTTAACATCTTCAGCTTTTATACCTTTTTCCTTCATAGATTTCTTTGCCTCTTGCATATCTTCGGGACTGAGAAATAGAACACGCCTTTTCTTCGGAGTTGGCTTAGGAGTTGGCTCAGGAAGTGTCCAATTATTTTCATTGGTCAACATATCATTCAATAAAATTTCAGCTTCATCTGGTGTTCTTTCCCTGAAAACACAACCAGCACAACTATCCAGGTGGTCTCTGGAAGCATCGGTTAGTCCATTATAAAAGATATCAAGTATTTCATTTTTCTTAAGAGGATGATCAGGCAAAGCATTAAGTAATTGGAGAAGCGTCCCGCAAGCTTGTGGGAGACTCTCTTCTTCAATTTGCAGAAAATATATATTTCCCTCAAAGCAGCTTGTTTCTTATGAGCTGGGAAATATTTAGCAGAGAAGTAATAAATCATATTCTGGGGACTACACACGCAACCAGGATCAAGAGAATTAAACCATATCTTAGCATCACCCTTTAATGAGAACGGAAATATCTTAAGGATATAATAGTAGTGAGTTTTCTCATTATTAGTGAACAGGGTGGCTATATCATTTAATTTAGTAAGATGTGCCACAACAGTTTCAGATTCATAGCTATAGAAAGGATCAGATTCAACCAAAGTAATTATATCAGGGTCGACAGAGAATTCATAATCCTTATCAGTAACAAAGATAGGTGAAGTAGCATAAGCAGGATCATATTCATTCTAGCATTCAGAGTTTTTTGTTTCAGCTTAGCTAACAATTTCTTAAGATCACTCCTATCATTGCAAGCAAGAAAATCTCTAGCAGTTTCTTCATCCATAACATAGCCCTTAGGCACAACAGGTAATTCATATCTAGGGGGAGAATCTTCATCATCACTTTCATCAATATTATCAGTTTCAATAATTTCATTCTCTCTAGCCCTAGCAAGTTCTTCATCAAGAAATTCACCAAGTGGCACAGTAGTATCAAGCATAGAAGTAGTTTCATCATAAGTATCATGCATAGCAGAAGTGGCATCATCAATAACATGCGACATATCAGAATTAATAGCAGAAGTAGATCTAGGTGTCGCAAGCTTACTCAAAACAGAAGGTGAATCAAGTGCAGAGCTAGATGGCAGTTCCTTACCACCCCTCGTAGTTGAGGGATAAATCTTGGTTCTTGGATCTTTGAAGTTCTTCATAATGATAAGCAGATATAAATCCCAAGTGACTCAAAGAATAGAGCTATGCTCCCCCGCAAGGGCGCCAGAAAATAGTCTTGATAACCCACAAGTATAGGAGATCGCAACAGTTTTCGAGGGTAGAGTATTCAATCGAAATTTATTGATTCGACACAAGGGGAGCCAAAGAATATTCTCAAGTATTAGAAGCTGAGTTGTCAATTCAACCACACCTGGATAACTTAATATCTGCAGGAAAGTATTTAGTAGCAAAGTAATATGATAGTAGTGGTAACGATAGCAAAAGTAACGGTAGCAAAAGTAATATTTTTGGTGTTTTGTAGTGATTGTAACAATTGCAACGGAAAAGTAAATAAGCGAAGAACAATATGTGGAAAGCTCGTAGACAATGGATCGGTGATGGAGAATTATGCTGGATGCGGTTCATCATGTAACAATCATAACATAGGGTGACACAGAACTAGCTCCAATTCATCAATGTAATGTAGGCATGTATTCCGAAAATAGTCATACGTGCTTATGGAAAGAACTTACATGACATCTTTTGTCCTACCCTCCCGTGGCAACAGGGTCCTATTGGAAACTAAGGGATATTAAGGCCTTCTTTTAATAGAGTACCGTACCAAAGCATTAACACATAGTGAATACATGAACTCCTCAAACTACGGTCATCACCGGGAGTGGTCCCGATTATTGGCACTTCGGGGTTGCCGGATCATAACACATAGTAGGTGACTATAGACTTGCAAGATAGGATCAAGAACTCTCATATATTGATGAAAACATAATAGGTTCAGATTTGAAATCATGGCACTCGGGCCCTAGTGACAAGCATTAAGCATAACAAAGTCATAGCAACATCAATCTCAGAACATAGTGGATACCAGGGATCAAACCCTAACAAAACTAACTCGATTACATGATAAATCTCATCCAACCCATCACCGTCCAGCAAGACTATGATGGAATTACTCACGCACAGCGGTGAGCATCATGAAATTGGTGATGGAGGAAGGTTGATGATGACGATGGCGATGGATTCCCCTCTCCGGAGCCCCAAACGGACTCCAGATCAGCCCTCCCGAGAGATTTTAGGGCTTGGCGGCGGCTCCGTATCGTAAAACGCGATGAATCCTTCGCTCTGATTTTTTCTCCCCGAACACGAATATATGAAGTGGGAGTTGAGTTCGGTGGAGCTCCAGGGGGCCCACGAGGCAGGGGGGCGCCTAGGGGGTAGGGCGCGCCCCCACCCTCATGGACAGGGTGTGGGCCCCTGGCGTGGATCTTTCTTCCAGTATTTTTTATATATTCCAAAATAATTCTCCATTGATTTTTAGGTCATTCCGA
This sequence comes from Triticum dicoccoides, assembly GCF_002162155.2. Lineage (NCBI taxonomy): Eukaryota > Viridiplantae > Streptophyta > Magnoliopsida > Poales > Poaceae > Triticum > Triticum dicoccoides. Next base: position 471,779,619 of record NC_041386.1, read on the forward strand.
GAACTTTTATTTCTGCACAAAAATAACACCATGACACTTCTGCTTAAAACAGCGTCAGTCCGGGTTAGTTCCATTCAAATCATGCAAGTTATAGTAGAAAACAAGGGCAAAAGTGTTTGGATGAGTAGATACGACGGAGACGTATCACTTCACAGAATTGCAATGTGGATGAACAAGTCTTTGGACATTTTGAACCGGCGTTGGATGTACTTCCCTGAAAAAACGGGTGGTGAAGCAAAATCATTACGCATCAACCTCTTGAGCACCTCAACTCGTTCCCTCCGAATGAACGCACGGCCATACACGGAACCACCGTGCTTTGGCTTCTTCGCCTTGTGCATCACCACTAGCATAGCAATGTCCTCTTCTTCGTTCAAATCAAATTCCTCATCCTACAAGGAATCTTCTACGAGAGAGGAGTCACATGAGCTCATCTACAATGCGAAAAATCACCGTCAAACTAACTCTCCAAAACCAATAAAAAGACCTTCAAGTTTCATCATTTTTTACCTTGGGGAATTTCGTTGAACGCCTTGCTTGCGGGGTGGAAGAAATCGGCCGGGGCAGCCGTTCTGCGGTGGTGGGTGCGGCCGGCAGCGGGTGCTCAGCATATGAGATGGATGCAAGTCGGCCAAGATGAAGGCGTGAGCTCGGCGCTACGGGTTACCAGCTTCGCACGGCGGAAAGAACGGCCGAAACTCGCGGTCGTCGGGCAAGCGGCTGTGGGACGCCTCCCCTAAATCCGGCGGGGGTCTAGCCTAGGAAGAAGCGTAGCCCATCCTAGACCTCGCTGGGGAAGGCATTTAGGCTAGCCGGACTGCCGAAGATGCTTCGATTCGGCGGCGGACGAAAGTGAATCAGCAGCTGCGGGCGGCGGCTTGATACGTCCCCATCGTATCTACTTTTTCTAACACTTTTGCTCTTGTTTTGGACTCTAATTTGCATGATTTGAATGAAACTAACCCAAACTGACGATGTTTTTAGTAGAACTACCATGGTGCTGTTTTTTGTGCAGAAATAAAAGTTCTAGGAATTGGACAAAACTTTCTGGAGATTTTTTATGGAATATGTGAAAAATACTAGTGCCACCTGTTGCCCACAAGGCAACAAGGCGTAGCCACCCCCCAGGCGCGCCAGGTTGCCTTGTGGGGCCCACAAGGCTCATATGACCCTAATCTAAAGCCTATAAGTTCCTTTTCCCCGAGAAAAAAAATAAGGGAATATATTTTATCGTGTTTTACGTTATGGAGCCACCGCCACCTCTTGTTCTTCATCGGGAGGCCAGATCTGTAGTCCGTTTGGGGCTCCGAAGAGAGGGATTCGTCGCCATCATCATCACCAACCCTTCTTCATCACCAATTTCATGATGCTCACCATTGGGAGTGAGTAATTCCTTCATAGGCCTGCTGGACGGTGATGGAGTTGGACGAGATTTGTCATGTAATTGAGTCAATTTGTTAGGGCTTGATCCCTAGTATCCACTATGTTCTGAGATTGATGTTGCTATGATTTTGCTATGCTTAATGCTAGTCACTAGGGCCCAAGTGCCATGATTTCAAATCTAAACCCTTTATGTTTTCATGAATATATTTGAGTTCTTGATCCTATCTTGCAATTTATATGCACCTATTATGTGTTATGATCCGCATACCCCAAAATGACAATACTTGGGATTCTTTTCGATGATTATCGTAGTTTGAGGAGTTCATGTATTCACTATGTGTTAATGCTTTGTTCCAGTTCTTTATTAAAAGGAGGCCTTAATATCCCTTAGTTTCCATATGGACCCCGCTGTCACGGGAGGGTAGGACAAAAGATGTCATGCAAGTTCTTATTATAAGCATGTATGACTATATAGGGAATATGTGCCTACATTACATTGATGAAATGGAGCTATTGTGTATTGCTCTAGGTTGTGCCTGTTATAAGATTAATGTCATCCAACACAAATATCCATCACTGATCCAATGCCTACACTTTTCATATATTGATCTTTGCTAAGTTACTTTCGCTATTGCTACTGTTACAATCACTACAAAACTTCTATTGTTACTGTTGATGTTACTATTGCTACTGTTATCACTGCTATCAAACTATCATACTATTGTGCTACTGATCACCTTGCTGCAGATATTTAGTTCTCCAGGTGTGGTTGAATTGACAACTCATCTGCTAATACTTACAAATATTCTTTGTCTCTCCTTGTGTCGAATCAATAAGTTTGGGTGAAATGCTACCCTAAAAAACTATTGCGAACCCCTATACTTGTGGGTTATCAAGGCCTTTTTCTAGTGCCGTTGCCAGGGAGCATGCTCTATTTGCTGAGTCACTTGGGAATTATATCTGTTGATCACTATGAAGAATCTAAAAGACACTAGAACCAAGATCGTACCCTCTAAGACAGGGGGAGGTAAGGAACTGCCATCTAGCTCCGCACTTGATTCACCTTCTATTTTGAGTAGGCTTCCGACACCACTGATACGTCTCCAATCTATCTATAATTTTTTATTGTTCCATGTTGTTTTATTATTAATCTTGGATGTTTTATAATCATTTTATATCATTTTTGGTACTAACCTATTGACATAGTGCCAAGTGCCAGTTGTTGTTTTTTCCATGTTTTTGACATCGCAGAAAATCAATATCAAACGGAGTCCAAATGCCGCGAAACTTTACGGAGATTTTTTATGGGCCATAAGGAAGGAAATGGGCCCTAGTTGCACCTGGGGGTGCCCCGAGGGGGGCACAACCCACCAGGGCGCGCCAGGAGGCCCAGGCGCGCCCTGGTGAGTTGTGTTGAGGAAAGTAGTAATTTCAAAAATTTCCTACACACACATGATCATGGTGATGCATAGCAACGAGAGGGGAGAGTGTGTCCACGTACCCTCATAGACCGAATGCGGAAGCGTTAGCACAACACGTGTAACACCCCATATGTAACATGCCATATTTGTATTCCAACTCTTGCCTTTTCCGGCACTAAGTTATTTTATTTCCTCGGTGTCAGGTTTTTTGTCTTTGTGTTGTTTTGTCTTTGTCATGCATCTCATATCATGTCATCATGTGCATTGCATTTGCATACGTGTTCGTCTCATGCATCCGAGCATTTTCCCCGTTGTCCGTTTTGCATTCCGGCGCTCCTATGTCCTCCGGTGTCCCTTTCTACCTCTTTCATGTGCGGGTGTTAAACGTTTTCGGATTGGACCGAGACTTGCCAAGCGGCCTTGGTTTACTACCGGTAGACCGCCTGTCAAGTTTCGTGCCATTTGGACTTCGTTTGATACTCCAATGGTTAACCGAGGGACCGAAAAGGCATCATGTGTGTTGCAGCCCAACACCCCTCCAAAGTGACCCAAAACCCATCTAAACCTCCTCCATCATCTAGGCCGTTCGATCATGATCGTGTGGCCGCAAACCGTGCTCAATTTGGAGCCTCCTAGGTCCCTCTACCTATAAATTTAACTCCTCCCCGAAATTTTAGGATCTTCCCTACCCTAACCCTAGCTCCCCGCTCCTCCGCGCGCCGGACAACGTCCGGGCCGCGCCGGACAACCGCGCCCAGCCAACCACCGAGTGCCACGTGTCCCGGCCGGCTCCTCACCACCGCGGCCCGCCGCAGCCCGTGGCCAGCCCTCCCCGGCCCGAGGCCGCGCGCCGCCCGCACCATCGCCCCGCCGCCTGCCGGCGTCCTAGCGCCACCCCAGCGCCGCCTCGCTGGCCCCGTCCGCTGCCGACCGCCGCCCTCGCCGAGCTCCGTCGTGTGCCGGTCACCGAGCGCCTCCGCCTCCGCCGTCGCCTCGCCGCGCCAAGTCCCTCTCCTCGCCGGCTCCTTCCTCCGCCAAGTCTGGCGACCTCGGCCCCAAGTCCGGCGACCTCGAACTCCGGCTGGCAAACCTCGGTTCGTGCGTTGCTACAGTACGCGATCTGGATCTGGATCTCGGGTTGACTTTTGGCCCCTAACCCTAATATTTTTGCATATCTTCATCATGGCATAACTCTGCAACCGTGGCTCCGTTTCGGGCGTGTAGCATATCAAATTGTTTGTCTCGACGAGTACTTCATTTCATCTCATTGCATCATGTTCATTTAAGCTCATCTTGTTGCCCTAAATGTTGTTGCAAGAGTGCTAGTTTCTTTTAGTTTCAGTTTCTTTTCAGTAATTGATCATTTTTCATTTTTGCCATGATTGTTGTGTGCCTCCTATGAACTTGAGCTCTACATGAGTTTTGAAGTAGGCCATGCCATCTTTACAGGGGTGTATGCCATGTATTTTTGTGATCTCTGTGGTGACTAGCACAAGCATGCAAAGTAGCCCTCGTAATGTTGCTGATTTCAGGGACTTAGAAATATTCTAAGTCATTGCCCTGTTTATATTTTTATGCCATGTGTTCATGTTGATACAGAGTGATTCATGCCTCTTTTGAGCATGATCAGTAATGATGTTTTGTAGATATTGTGGTGCTCTATCCATCCATGTCTTTGTTTGCAATTATGGAGCACCGTAGCTTGAGTCAATCGAGCTCTACTTTTGCTATAAAATGTTCCTGGCAGAATGTTTACATGTTAAGCATTTTTGCCAAGGTTTTTGTAGTGGATCCATGCATGCTATGATGTTATTCTTGCCATGTCTAGCTTCTATTCCATGCCTACTTGCTGGGTGTATGCTTAGTTTATCATGAAATTCCTTGTGGTGAGTGCATCAAGCTCATAAACATGCCTACTTAATATCTGTTTTGCCATGTTCCAGTTTTCTACTAAGTCTGAATCTGTTAACGATAATTGCTATGTTCACATGGTTGGCATTGTATTTTCTGATCCCTTTTGGCTTATGGTTAGTAAGGGACTTTTGTTGTATGCTTTGAGTAGCTTCATGCCATGTCTTGCTTTGCCATGATATGTTCCTGTAGCATGTTGTTACCTTGCTCTAAACATTGCTTCCTGATGTTAAATTCCTGTCATGTTGTTATTTTCACTAAGTCTGTAAGCTGATATCTTTTGCACTTTTGCCATGCTTGTTTGAACCTGCTATTGAGTGAATTAGCCGTAGCTCAGTGTTCATATTTTGTCAAGCATATTGAGTGGATCCCTGTCATGTACTTTGTTGCTATGTTAGAGTGCAGTAGCTTGTTGTTCTTGATGCATTTAGATGGCCTCGTGCTGTTAATCGCAAATCGGTGCCATATTTGTTTTGCTTGCCATTTCCAAACCGTGCATCCGATTCCGGTGATCTTTATATCTATTTCGACCGAAATCAACTCATCTTTCCAGTGGCACTCTTGGTTTTCCAAGTTGAGGCCAGGTTCAATCTTTCCTTCCCTAAACATGCATATGCATCGCATATCACATCCCGCATATCATGCCGTGTTTTGCATCATGTTGTTTGTGCATTGCACGTGGTTGATTGTGTCTCCCTTTGCTTGTTGTTCTTGCTTGGGTAGAGCCAGGAGACGAGTACATGATCGAGGAGCCCGTTGAGTACGTTTACGAGGATCAAGCTAACGTCAACTCGGAGAACTTTGCAGGCAAGATGACCAAACCCTCGAAATCACTTCTATCTTTGCTTGCTAGATGCTCGCTCTTTTGCTATGCCTATGCTATGATACCTACCACTTGCTTATCATGCCTCCCATATTGCCATGTCAAACGTCTAACCCACCTTGTCCTAGCAAACCGTTGTTTGGCTATGTTACCACTTTGCTCAGCCCCTCTTATAGGGTTGCTAGTTGCAGGTGAAGATTGGAGTTTGTTCCTTGTTGGAACATGTTTATTGTTGGGATATCATTATGATATCTTGTCTATTTTTAATGCATCTATATACTTGGTAAAGGGTGGAAGTCTCGGCCTTATGCCTGGTGTTTTGTTCCACTCTTGCCACCCTAGTTTCTGTCATACCGGTGTTATGTTCCTTGATTTTGCGTTCCTTACACGGTTGGGTTATAATGGGAACCCCTTGACAGTTCGCCTTGAATAAAACAACTCCAGCAATGCCCAACATTGGTTTTACCATTTGCCACCTAGCCTCTTTTCCCTTGGGTTTCCGGAGCCCGAGGGTCATCTTTATTTAACCCCCCCGGGCCAGTGCTCCTCTGAGTGTTGGTCCAAACTAGAGCCCTTTGCAGCGCCCCCTCGGGGAACCTCGAGGTTTGGTTTTAGTTGTACGGAGTGCTCATCTGAGTGTGCCCTGAGAACGAGATATGTGCAGCTCCTATCGGGATTTGTCGGCACATTCGGGCGGCTTTGTTGTTTAATTTTACCATTGTTGAGATGTCTTGTAACCGGGATGCCGAGTCTGATCGGATTGTCTTGGGAGAAGGAATATCCTTCGTTGACCTTGAGAGCTTGTGATGGGCTAAGTTGGGACACCCCTGCAGGGATATGATCTTTCGAAAGCCGTGCCCGCGGTTATGGGAAGATGGGAATTTGTTAATGTCCGGTTGTAGAAAACCCAAAACTTAACTTAATTAAAATGAATCAACAGAGTGTGTAGCCGTGATTGTCTCTTTTTGGCAGAGTCCGGGAAGAGAACACAATCTCGTGTTATACTTGAACGTAGGTTGTTCTAGGATCACTTCTTGATCATAGTTCATCAACCTTGCCTTTGCCTTCTCTTCTCGCTCTCTTTTGCGTATGTTAGCCACTATATATGCTAGTTGCTTGCTGTAGCTCCACCTCACACTTTTACCCTTCCTATAAGCTTAAATAGTCTTGATCACGAGGGTGTGAGGTTGCTGAGTCCCCGTGACTCACAGATTCCTTCCAAAACCAGATGCAGGACCGATGATACCGCTCCAGGAGATTCGACTGAGCTCAAGTGGGAGTTTGATGAGGACTCAGGACGATACTACGTTTCTTTTCTAGACGATCAGTAGTGGTGCCCAGTTGGGGCGATCGGGAACTTTGTCGCATTTGGAGTTGTTTTTTATTTTGGTTCCGTAGCCGGACCTTCATTGTATCTGGATGAATGTAATGATATTTATGCTATTGTGTGACGTGGCGAGTGTAAGCCAACTATGTACTTCTTTTCCTTTTTCATTACATGGGTTGTTGTGAAGATTACGTCACTTGCGACATTGCTTACAATGCGGTTATGCCTCTAAGTCGTGCTTCGACACATGGGAGATATAGCCGCATCGTGGGTGTTACAAGTTGGTAATCAGAGCCTTCCCCGACCTTAGGAGCCCCCTGCTTGATCGAATCGCTGGCGTTGTTGAGTCTAGAAAAATGTTTTGAGTCATTTAGGATTATATATATCGGAGAGTAGGATTCTTTTTACTCCTCAGTCCCTTCGTCGCTCTGGTGAGGCATCCTGACGTAGAGTTTTGACTTTTCTCTTCTCAAATTTCACTAAAAAAATTAGGATCACGCGGGTATCTTGGAATCGTTCCGATGGTTTTGTGACGAGATCATTGTTCTTGGTGCCTCCTGACATTTAGGGGTTGTGGCAGTGTCCCGGGGAGTTGAGCTTGGAGGTGTTGTCGTCACAATTTTATCGTTGCAATTCTGGAATACCTGAGTTTCGCCAACATCGAAAATCTCTTTTATGCAGTTGTTGGTGAGATAACCTCGACGCCACCCAGTACTGGGGCGGGAGTTTTCGAGAGTATCACCATAACTCGTATAACGGATGCTTTTCGAAGGTTGAGGTAAATGATTTCCGAAGTTTTTCTTGGTTATGTGTTGAAGGATGGATACAGCTGGATGTAGGATTTGCTAGCTTTGGGTGAGATATTATGCTTCCCCTATATCCCCAACACCTGATTGCATAACCGGAAAGGTTCAGGAGTTTCATAGGTGGGAATTCATGTAGCTCTAGTATTTCTTCCACGGATATTTGGTTCGTGATTGGGTAATCCTCACCAAGTATTTGTTCTTGTCCGTACCTTGTTGTTTTATTCTTCTACCTCTATCTAAGTGGCTTCTCAATTTATGGAAGTGTGACCATTTCTATTGGAACGCATTCGTTCATTTTGTTCAGATGTTAAGACTATATGTTGCAATTTCGATCCATTTGATTCAGCTTGAATATATGTCTATCAAGATGCTAACGGATGTCACCCTCTTCAGGATGGCTCCTCCAACGCATTCGAATCCTGATCCGCCACCACCACCTCCACCTCCGAAGGCATGTCAAGCTATGATGGCCGCTACCAATGCAAACACGCAGCTGATCATGCAACTCTGGCAAGAGAGCAACCAAGGGAACCAAGGCCATGGCAACAATCAGAATCAGTTTGCTACACTCAACCAGTTCCTCGCTAACCAGCCAAAGACCTTCAGCAACTGTGTTGAGGCAACAGACGCTGATGATTGGCTCGTGGATATCTGCAAGCATTTCGAGTGCAGCAACGTCAGGCCTGAGGACTTTGTCAAGTTTGCCTCGTTCCAACTCAAAGACCAAGCTGCAGAATGGTTTCAGCAATACAAAGATTCCAGAGGAGGTCGTGTGATTACCTGGGATGAATTCCGTCAAGACTTCAGAGCTCACCACATTCCTCAGAGTGTTGTTGAGAGCAAGTGTGAGGAGTTCCGCAATCTGAAGCAAGGCAGCTTGTCTGTTTACCAGTATAACATCATGTTCCAGAAGCTCGCTCGTTTCGCTAAGCAAGACGTCCCTGACGAGAAGAGCATGATTTACCAGTTCAGAGATGGCCTCGGAGAAGATCTCCAACTAGCTCTTGTGCTTTTAGAGCCGCAGAAGTACGATGAGTTTTACAACATGGCACTAAAACAAGAGGCTTCTCAGCTTAAGTGTGATGCTTCCAAGAATCGAGTCAAAGATGCAACTCCTTCTACCTCAACTCAAGTGGCAACTAAGCAGCAAAAGTATTGGTTGCCTCCTCCTCCTCCGTTCCATCAGCCTTATCAGTAGAAGAGCAAAGGTGGCAATGGATCTTCCCACCCACCCAACCCAGGCTTTCAGAACAAGACTTCGTCTCAAGCTCCAAGATCAAGTGCTCCATATCACCGTCCGCTCTTGGAGGTCACGTGCAACAAGTGTCAGCAGAAGGGTCACTATGCCAACAAATGCTTCAATCAGAGGCGTCTTCCTCCTCCTCCTCCTCCTCCTCCTCCTGTGAGATCTGCCAGTACCGCAGTGGTCAAGCATAATCCCAAGCACGGCAAGGTCAACTAGATGAACGCAGCTCAGGAAGAGGACTCGTCATATGTGATTATGGTTAACCTTCCTGTTAACGATTGACGATGTCCTGGACTAGGGGGTACTCATCACATCGTCTCCCGATCAGTTGGATTGGGCCGAGGACCCCCATGGACGCATACTCATGGGCCAGTTCGGACAGCTGCCGCATACAAGGAAGATTCCACAAGACTTGGCGATCAAGACAAGGACTCCTCCCCACCGGCGTATTCGGCTAGGACTCTTGTTATCCTAGGCCTCTGGTGCATTATATAAACCGAGGCCAGGCTAGTCGATAGATCATATACATACAATCATACCATAGGCTAGCTTCTAGGGTTTAGCCTCTCCGATCTCGTGGTACATCTACTCTTGTACTACCCATATCATCAATATTAATCAAGCAGGACGTAGGGTTTACCTCCATCAAGAGGGCCCGAACCTGGGTAAAACTTCGTGTCCCTTGCCTCATGTTACCATCCGGTCTAGACGCACAGTTCGGGACCCCCTATCTGAGATCCGCCGGTTTTGACACCGACAACGATGTTCCTGCAAAAGTTCTTTTTGACACTGGTGCATCGCATTGTTTCATTTCTAAACCTTTTGCATCAAAGTATGAGTGCAATTATCAGCATTTGCAAAGGTCCTTATCAATTGTGTCCCCGGGCAAGCAAATGACAGCTAATATCTGCGTCCCGGATGTTACTATCACGTTGGGTGACTACAAATTTCTAGCTTCTCCTATTGTTCTGGGCAACTCGGATATTGATCTTATTCTTGGAATGGATTGGCTTTCTAAGCACAAGGCTCACCTTGATTGTGCTGCAAGGCAGATTCAATTAACACATTCGTCTGAGGATGTAATCGTCTTTGCCGCTCGTGATGATACCATCCGTCTGTTTTCTCTCAATGAGAAGGGCGAGCTGGATGCCATCTCTCAGATTCCAGTCGTTTGTGAGTATCAAGACGTCTTTCTAGAAGAGCTTCCAAGAATGCCTCCGCACCGGCCAGTTGAATTCGTCATCGATCTTGAGCCTGGAACGGAATCTGTTTGCAAACGTCCTTACAAGCTTGGACCTGAAGAGTTGAAGGAGCTGAAGAAGCAACTCGATATTCAAGAGCGTATGGGTCTCATCCGACCAAGTTCTTTTCCATGGGGTTGTGGTGTTCTTTTCGTCAAGAAGAAGGATGGGACGGACCGACTTTGTGTCGACTACCGTCCATTGAACAAGAAGACCATAAAGAACAAGTACCCACTTCCCAACATCAACGAGTTGTTTGAACAACTCAAAGGTGCTCAAGTATTCTCCAAGCTTGACCTCCGTATGGGCTATCATCAGATTCGCATTCGTGAAGAAGATATCCCCAAGACAGCTTCAGAACAAGCTATGGTTCATATGAATACACTGTCATGTCTTCCGGCCTCGTCAACGCCCCTCCAACATTCTCTCGCATGATGAACTTCATCTTCAACGCCTACACAAATGACTTCGTCTTGGTCTACCTCGATGACATTTTGGTATTTTCCAAGAACAAGGAGGATCATGCCAAGCACTTGAGATTGGTGCTGGATAAACTCAGAGAACATCAGTTCTATGCGAAGTTTTCTAAGTGCGAGTTTTGGCTCGATGAGGTTCTCTACCTTGGGCATATCATCTCTGCCAAGGGCATAGCTATTAATCCTGAGAAGATGTCTGCAATTGTGAATTGGGAACCACCTCAGAATGTGAAGCAACTCCGTAGCTTCCTTGGGGTCGCAAGCTATTGTCGAAGGTTCATTGAGAACTTCTCTAATTCGCGAAGCCTCTTTCCAACCTCCTTCAAAAGCATGTGAAGTATGTTTGGTCGCCTGAATGTGACATCGCTTTCAACACCTTGAAAGAGAAGTTAGTCACTGCTCCAGTTCTGACTCCTCCTGGTGAATCCAAACCGTTCGAGGTCTTCTGTGATGCTTCCCTTCAAGGTCTTGGTGCAGTGTTGATGCAAGAGAAGAAAGTTGTGGCCTATACCTCTCGCCAGTTGAAGCCCAACGAAAAGAACTACCCCACTCATGACCTCGAGTTGGCAGCAGTTGTCCATGCTCTTTTAACTTGGAGACATCTCTTATTGGGAAGAAAAGTGGACATCTTCACCGATCACAAGAGTCTCAAGTACATCTTCACTCAGCCAAACCTCAACCTCAGGCAGACTCGTTGGGTCGAAATGATTCAAGAGTATAATCCGAGTATTGAATATACTCCAGGCAACGCCAATGTAATTGCTGACTCATTGAGCAGGAAGGCTTACTGCAACAGTCTGATTATCAAGCCCTACCAACCAGAGCTTTGTGAAGCTTTCCGCAAACTCAATCTACAAGTTGTTCCTCAAGGATTTCTTGCCAACCTCCAAGTCTCTCCTACTTTGGAAGATCAGATTCGCGAGGCTCAACTTCTTGATGCTATGGTGAAGAAGGTGAAGATTGGGATTGCCAAGAGTCAACCCAAGTACAAGTGCTATCGTCTTGATGACATGGATACTCTATTCTTCAAGGATCGCATTGTTGTGCCTAAAGGTGACCTTCGTAAAGTCATTATGAACGAGGCTCACAATTCACTCCTCTCTATCCACCCCGGAAGTACAAAGATGTACCAGGACCTCAAGCAATCATATTGGTGGACTCGAATGAAGCGCGAGATTGCTCAGTTCATGAATGAATGTGATGTCTGTAGGAGAGTGAAAGCAGAACACCAACGACCAGCTGGTCTCCTCCAACCTCTTGCCATTCCAGAATGGAAGTTTGACCATATTGAGATGGACTTCATGATTGGATTTCCAAAGTCCAAGCATGGCAATGATGCTATCTTCGTTGTCATCGACAAGCTCACTAAAGTGGCTCATTTTCTTCCTATCAAAGAATATATCACAACAGCTCAGTTGGTAGAGCTATATACCTCCAGGATTGTCTCTCTGCACGGCATTCCGCAGTTGATATCTTCAGATCGTGGCAGCATCTTCACCTCCAAGTTTTGGGATTCTTTTCAGAAGGCCATGGGCAGCAACATTCGCTTTAGCACAGCTTTTCATCCTCACACTAGTGGCCAAGTCAAGCGAGTAAGTCAAATTCTTGAAGATATGCTCAGGGCTTGTGTCATCTCTTTCGGTATGAAGTGGGAAGATTGTCTTCCATATGCTGAGTTCTCCTACAACAACAGCTTGCAAGCGAGTTCGGGCAAGGCCCCATTCGAGATTCTCTATGGCAGGAAGTGTCGTACTCCTCTTAACTGGTCAGAGACTGGTGAACGTCAACTTCTTGGCAATGACTTGATCACAGAGGCTGAAGAAATGTGCAAAGTCATTCGTGAAAATCTCAAAGCCGCGCAATCGCGCCAGAAGAGTTACTATGATAGCAAGCATCGCGACTTGGCTTTCGAGATCGGAGACCATGTATACCTCCGCGTCTCTCCAATGAAAGGTACTCATTGCTTCGGTATCAAAGGGAACCTTGCCCCTAGATACGTGGGTACTTTCAAGATCATTGGCAAAAGAGGCGATCTCGCCTATCAACTTGAGCTTCCATCCAACTTTGCAAATGTGCACGACATTGCATGTGTCTCAACTCCGCAAGTGTTTCAATACTCCTGATCGCACCATCAACTTTGAAGAGATTGATCTCCAAGAAGACCTGTCTTATCGTGAGCACCCAGTTGCTATTCTTGAAGAAACTGAGCGCAAGACTCGCAACAAGTCTATCAAATTCCTGAAAGTCAAGTGGTCACATCATTCCGACCGTGAAGCCACCTGGAAACGCGAGGATCACCTCCATTCTGAGTACCCGGCGTTTTTCCAGTCCTAGATCTCGGGACAAGATCCTTTTGTAGTGGTGGAGTGTTGTAACACCCCATATGTAACATGCCATATTTGTATTCCAACTCTTGCCTTTTCCGGCACTAAGTTATTTTATTTCCTCGTTGTCGGGTTTTTTGTCTTCGTGTTGTTTTGTCTTTGTCATGCATCTCATATCATGTCATCATGTGCATTGCATTTGCATACGTGTTCATCTCATGCATCCGAGCATTTTCCCCATTGTCCGTTTTGCATTCCGGCGCTCCTATGTCCTCCGGTGTCCCTTTCTACCTCTTTTCATGTGCGGGTGTTAAACGTTTTCGGATTGGACCGAGACTTGCCAAGCGGCCTTGGTTTACTACCGGTAGACCGCCTGTCAAGTTTCGTGCCATTTGGACTTCGTTTGATACTCCAACGGTTAACCGTGGGACCGAAAAGGCATTGTGTGTGTTGCAGCCCAACACCTCTCCAAAGTGGCCCAAAACCCATCTAAACTTCCTCCATCATCTAGGCTGTTCGATCACGATCGTGTGGCCGCAAACCGTGCTCAATTTGGAGCCTCCTAGGTCCCTCTACCTATAAATTTAGCTCCTCCCCGAAATTTTAGGATCTTCCCTACCCTAACCCTAGCTCCCCGCTCCTCCGCGCGCCGGACAACATCCGGGCCGCGCCGGACAACCGCGCCCAGCCAACCACCGAGTGCCACGTGTCCCGGCCGGCTCCTCACCACAGCGGCCCGCCGCAGCTCGTGGCCAGCCCTCCCCGGCCCGAGGCCGCGCGCCGCCCGCGCCATCCGCCCCGCTGCCTGCCGGCGTCCTAGCGCCGCCCCAGCGCCGCCTCGCCGGCCTCATCTGCCGCTGACCGCCGCCCTCGCCAAGCTCCGTCGTGCGCCGGTCGTCGAGCGCCTCCGCCGCCGCCAACTGCCGTCGCCTCGCCGCGCCAAGTACCTCTCCTCGCCGGCTCCTTCCTCCGCCAAGTCCGGCGACCTCGGCCCCAAGTCCGACGACCTCGAACTCTGGCCGGCGAACCTCGGTTCGCGCACTGCTACAGTACCCCGATCTGGATCTGGATCTCGGGTTGACTTTTTGCCCCTAACCCTAATATTTTTGCATATCTTCATCATGGCATAACTCTGCAACCGTGGCTCCGTTTCGGGCATGTAGCATATCAAATTGTTCGTCTCGACGAGTACTTCATTTCATCTCATTGCATCATGTTCATTTGAGCTCATATTGTTGCCCTAAATGCTGTTGCAAGAGTGCTAGTTTTTGTTAGTTTCAGTTTCTTATCAGTAATTGATCATTTGTCATTTTTGCCATGATTGTTGTGTGCCTCATATGAACTTGAGCTCTACATGAGTTTTGAAGTAGGCCATGCCATCTTTACAGGGGTGTATGCCATGTATTTTTGTGATCTCTGTGGTGACTAGCACAAGCATGCAAAGTAGCCCTCGTAATGTTGCTGATTTCAGGGACTTAGAAATATTCTAAGTCATTGCCCTGTTTATATTTTTATGCCATGTGTTCATGTTGATACAGAGTGATTCATGCCTCTTTTGAGCATGATCAGTAATGATGTTTTGTAGATATTGTGGTGCTCTATCCATCCATGTCTTTGTTTGCAATTATGGAGCACCGTAGCTTGAGTCAATCGAGCTCTACTTTTGCTATAAAATGTTCCTGGCAGAATGTTTACATGTTAAGCATTTTTGCCAAGGTTTTTGTAGTGGATCCATGCATGCTATGATGTTATTCTTGCCATGTCTAGCTTCTATTCCATGCCTACTTGCTGGGTGTATGCTTAGTTTATCATGAAATTCCTTGTGGTGAGTGCATCAAGCTCATAAACATGCCTACTTAATATCTGTTTTGCCATGTTCCAGTTTTCTACTAAGTCTGAATCTGTTAACGATAATTGCTATGTTCACATGGTTGGCATTGTATTTTCTGATCCCTTTTGGCTTATGGTTAGTAAGGGACTTTTGTTGTATGCTTTGAGTAGCTTCATGCCATGTCTTGCTTTGCCATGATATGTTCCTGTAGCATGTTGTTACCTTGCTCTAAACATTGCTTCCTGATGTTAAATTCATGTCATGTTGTTATTTTCACTAAGTCTGTAAGCTGATATCTTTTGCACTTTTGCCATGCTTGTTTGAACCTGCTATTGAGTGAATTAGCCGTAGCTCAGTGTTCATATTTTGTCAAGCATATTGAGTGGATCCCTGTCATGTACTTTGTTGCTATGTTAGAGTGCAGTAGCTTGTTGTTCTTGATGCATTTAGATGGCCTCGTGCTGTTAATCGCAAATCGGTGCCATATTTGTTTTGCTTGCCATTTCCAAACCGTGCATCCGATTCCGGTGATCTTTATATCTATTTCGACCGAAATCAACTCATCTTTCCAGTGGCACTCTTGGTTTTCCAAGTTGAGGCCAGGTTCAATCTTTCCTTCCCTAAACATGCATATGCATCGCATATCACATCCCGCATATCATGCCGTGTTTTGCATCATGTTGTTTGTGCATTGCACGTGGTTGATTGTGTCTCCCTTTGCTTGTTGTTCTTGCTTGGGTAGAGCCAGGAGACGAGTACATGATCGAGGAGCCCGTTGAGTACGTTTACGAGGATCAAGCTAACGTCAACTCGGAGAACTTTGCAGGCAAGATGACCAAACCCTCGAAATCACTTCTATCTTTGCTTGCTAGATGCTCGCTCTTTTGCTATGCCTATGCTATGATACCTACCACTTGCTTATCATGCCTCCCATATTGCCATGTCAAACCTCTTACCCACCTTGTCCTAGCAAACCGTTGTTTGGCTATGTTACCGCTTTGCTCAGCCGCTCTTATAGCATTGCTAGTTGTGGTGAAGATTGGAGTTTGTTCCTTGTTGGAACATGTTTATTGTTGGGATATCATTATGATATCTTGTCTATTTTTAATGCATCTATGTACTTGGTAAAGGGTGGAAGGCTCGGCCTTATGCCTGGTGTTTTGTTCCACTCTTGCCGCCCTAGTTTCCGTCATACCGGTGTTATGTTCCTTGATTTTGCGTTCCTTACACTGTTGGGTGATAATGGGAACCCCTTGAGAGTTCGCCTTGAATAAAACTCCTCCAGCAATGCCCAACATTGGTTTTACCATTTGCCACCTAGCCTCTTTTCCCTTGGGTTTCCGGAGCCC
>NC_041386.1:471796070-471813151 GCF_002162155.2 Triticum dicoccoides
GAGTGTTGGTCCAAACTAGAGCCCTTTGCAGTGCCCCCTCGGGGAAACTCGAGGTTTGGTTTTAGTTGTACGGAGTGCTCATCTGAGTGTGCCCTGAGAATGAGTATGTGCAGCTCCTATCGGGATTTGTCGGCACATTCAGGCGGCTTTGCTGGTTTAGTTTTACCATTGTCGAGATGTCTTGTAACCGGGATGCCGAGTCTGATCGGATTGTCTTGGGAGAAGGAATATCCTTCGTTGACCGTGAGAGCTTGTGATGGGCTAAGTTGGGACACCCCTGCAGGGATTTGATCTTTCGAAAGCCGTGCCCGCGGTTATGGGCAGATGGGAATTTGTTAATGTCTGGTTGTAGAAAACCCAAAACTTAACTTAATTAAAATGAATCAACAGAGCGTGTAGTCGTGATGGTCCCTTTTCGGCGGAGTCCAGGAAGAGAACACGGTCTCGTGTTATGCTTGAAGGTAGGTTGTTCTAGGATCACTTCTTGATCATAGTTCATCGACCATGCCTTTGCCTTCTCTTCTCGCTCTCTTTTGCGTATGTTAGCCACTATATATGCTAGTCGCTTGCTGCAGCTCCACCTCACTTTTACCCTTCCTATAAGCTTAAATAGTCTTGATCGCGAGGGTGTGAGATTGCTGAGTCCCCGTGACTCACAGATTCCTTCCAAAACCAGATGCAGGGACCGATGATACCGCTCCAGGAGATTCGACTGAGCTCAAGTGGGAGTTCGATGAGGACTCAGGACGATACTACGTTTCTTTTCTAGACGATCAGTAGTGGTGCCCAGTTGGGGCGATCGGGGACTTTGTCGCATTTCGGGTTGTTCTTTATTTTGGTTCTGTAGCCAAACCTTGATTGTATCTGGATGAATGTAATGATATTTATGCTATTATGTGACATGGCGAGTGTAAGCCAACTATGTACCTCTTTTCCTTTTTCATTACATGGGTTATTGTGAAGATTACCTCACTTGCGACATTGCTTACAATGCGGTTATGCCTCTAAGTCGTGCTTCGACACGTGGGAGATATAGCCGCATCGTGGGCATTACAACGCGGTTGATGTAGTCGTACGTCTTCACGATCTGACCGATCCAAGTACTGAATGCATGACACCTCCGAGTTCTGCACACGTTCAACTCCATGACGTCCCGCGAGCTCCGATCCAACAAAGCTTCACAGGAGAGTTTTGTTAGCATGACGGCGTGATGATGGTGATGATGTTGCTACCGACGCAGGGCTTCGCCTAAGCACCGCTACAATATAATCGAGGTGGAATATGGTGGAGGGGGGCACCGCACATGGCTGGAATAGATCAACTGATCAACTTGTGTGTCTAGAGGTGCCCCTGTATATAAAGGAGCAAGGGGGAGGCCGACCGGCCCTCTATGGCGTGCCAGGAGGAGTCCTCCTCCTCCTAGTAGGAGTAGGACTCCCCTCTTTCCTACTCCTACTAGGAGGAGAAAAGGAAGGGGGAGAGGGAGAAGGAAAGGTGGCCGCCGCCCCCCTCTCCTAGTCCAATTTAGACCAGAGGGGCAGGGGTGCACGACCTGCCCTAGGCCAGCCCTCTCTCTCTCTACTAAGGCCCATTACTTCTCCGGGGGGGGGTTCCGGTAACCCTCCGGCACTCCGGTTTTCTCCGAAATCACCCGGAACACTTCCGGTGTCCGAATATAGTCGTCCAATATATCGATCTTTATGTCTCGACCATTTCGAGACTCCTCGTCATGTATGTGATCATATCCGGGACTCCGAACTACCTTCGGTACATCAAAACAAAGAAACTCGTAATACCGATCGTCACCGAACTTTAAGCGTGCGGACCCTACGGGTTCAGAACTATGTAGACATGAACGAGACACGTCTCCGGTGAATAACCAATAGCGGAACCTGGATGTTCATATTGGCTCCCACATATTCTACGAAGATCTTTATCGGTCAAACCGCATAACAGCATACGTTGTTCCCTTTGTCATCAGTATGTTACTTGCTCGAGATTCGATCGTTGGTATCTCAATACCTAGTTCAATCTCTTTACCGGCAAGTCTCTTTACTCGTTCTGTAATGCATCATCCTGCAACTAACTCATTAGTTACAATGCTTGCAAGGCTTATAGTGATGTGCATTACCGAGAGGGCAAGAGATACCTCTTTGACAGTCGAAGTGACAAATCCTAATCTCGAAATACGCCAACTCAACAAGTACCTTTGGAGACACCTGTAGAGCACCATTATAATCACCCAGTTATGTTGTGACGTTTGGTAGCACACAAAGTGTTCCTCCGGTAAACGGGAGTTACATAATCTCATAGTCATAGGAACATGTATAAGTCATGAAGAAAACAATAGCAACATACTAAACGATCAAGTGCTAAGCTAACGGAATGGGTCAAGTCAATCACATCATTCTCCTAATGATGTGATTCCGTTAATCAAATGACAACTCATGTCTATGGCTAGGAAACATAACCATCTTTGATCAACGAGCTAGTCAAGTAGAGGCATACTAGTGACACTCTGTTCGTCTATGTATTCACACATGTATTATGTTTCCGGTTAATACAATTCTAGCATGAATAATAAACATTTATCATGATATAAGGAAATAAATAATAACTTTATTATCGCCTCTAGGGCATATTTCCTTCAGTCTCCCACTTGCACTAGAGTCAATAATCTAGATTACACAGTAATGATTCTAACAACCATGGAGCCTTGGTGCTGATCATGTTTTGCTCGTGGAAGAGGCTTAGTCAATGGGTCTGCAAAATTTAGATCCATATGTATCTTGCAAATCTCTATGTCTCCCACCTGGACTTGATCCCAGATGGAGTTGAAGCGTCTCTTGATGTGCTTGGTTCTCTTGTGAAATCTGGATTCCTTTGCCAAGGCAATTGCACCAGTATTGTCACAAAATATTTTCATTGGACCCGATGCACTAGGTATGACACCTAGATCGGATATGAACTCCTTCATCCAGACTCCTTCATTTGCTGCTTCCGAAGCAGCAATGTACTCTGCTTCACATGTAGATCCCGCCACGACGCTCTGTTTAGAACTGCTCCAACTGAAAGCTCCACCGTTTAATATAAACACGTATCTGGTTTGCGATTTAGAATCATCCGGATCAGTGTCAAAGCTTGCCACAACGTAACCATTTACGATGAGCTCTTTGTCACCTCCATAAATGAGAAACATATCCTTAGTCCTTTTCAGGTACTTCAGGATGTTTTTGACCGTTGTCCGGTGACCCACTCCTGGATTACTTTGGTACCTCCCTGCTAAACTAATAGCAAGGCACACATCAGGTCTGGTACACAACATTGCATACATGATAGAGCCTATGGCTGAAGCATAGGGAACATCTTCCATTTTCTCTCTATCTTCTGCAGTGGTCGGGCATTGAGTCTTACTCAACTTCACACCTTGTAATACAGGCAAGAACCCTTTCTTTGCTTGATCCATTTTGAACTTCTTCAAAACTTTGTCAAGGTATGTGCTTTGTCAAAGTCCAATTAAGCGTCTTGTTCTATCTCTATAGATCTTGATGCCCAATATGTAAGCAGCTTCACCGAGGTCTTTCATTGAAAAACTCTTATTCAAGTATCCTTTTATGCTATCCAGAAATTCTATATCATTTCCAATCAACAATATGTCATCCACATATAATATTAGAAATGCTACAGAGCTCCCACTCACTTTCTTGTAAATACAGGCTTCTCCAAAAGTCTGTATAATACCATATGCTTTGATCACACTATCAAAACGTTTATTCCAACTCCGAGAGGCTTGCACCAGTCCATAAATGGATTGCTGGAGCTTGCACACTTTGTTAGTACCTCTTGGATCGATAAAACCTTCAGGTTGCATCATATACAACTCTTCTTATAGAAATCCATTCAGGAATGCAGTCTTTACATCCATTTGCCAAATTTCATAATCATAAAATGCGGCAATAGCTAAAATGATTCAGACGGACTTAAGCATCACTACGGGTGAGATGGTCTCATCATAGTCAACTCCTTGAAATTGTCGAAAACCTTTCGCAGCAAGTCGAGCTTTGTAGACAGTAACATTACCATCAGCGTTTGTCTTCTTCTTAAAGATCCATTTATTCTCGATGGCTTGCCGATCATCGGGCAAGTCAACCAAAGTCCACACTTTGTTCTCATACATGGATCCCATCTCAGATTTCATGGCCTCAAGCCATCTTGCGGAATCTGGGCTCATCATCGCTTCCTCATAGTTCGTAGGTTCGTCATGGTCTAGAAACATGACTTCCAGAATAGGATTACCGTAACACTCTGGTGCGGATCTTACTCTAGTTGACCTACGAGGTTCGGTAGTAACTTGATCTGAAGTTTCATGATCATTATCATTAGCTTCCTCATTAATTGGTGTAGGTGTCACAGGAACCGGTTTCTGTGATGAACTAATTTACAATAAGGGAGCATGTACAATTACCTCATCAAGTTCTACTTTCCTCCCACTCACTTCTTTTGAGAGAAACTCCTTCTCTAGAAAGGATCCATTCTTAGCAACGAATGTCTTGCCTTCAGATCTGTGATAGAAGGTGTACCCAACAGTTTCCTTTGGGTATCATATGAAGACACATTTCTCCGATTTGGATTCGAGCTTATCAAGTTGAAGCTTTTTCACATAAGCATCGCAGCCCCAAACTTTAAGAAACGACAACTTTGGTTTCTTGCCAAACTATAGTTCATAAGGCGTCGTCTCAACGGATTTTGATGGTGCCCTATTTAACGTGAATGCAGCCGTCTCTAAAGCATAACCCCAAAACGATAGCGGTAAATCAGTAAGAGACATCATAGATCGCACCATATCTAGTAAAGTAAGAGTACGACGTTCAGACACACCATTACACTGTGGTGTTCCGGGTGGCGTGAGCTGCGAAACTATTCCGCATTGTTTCAAATGTAGACCAAACTCGTAACTCCAATATTCTCCTCCACGATCAGATTGTAGAAACATTATTTTCTTGTTACGATGAGTTTCCACTTCACTCTGAAATTCTTTGAACTTTTCAAATGTTTCAGACTTATGTTTCATTAAGTAGATATACCCATATCTGCTCAAATCATATGTGAAGGTGAGAAAATAACGATACCTGCCATGAGCCTCAATATTCATCGGACCACATACATCAGCATGTATGATTTCCAACAAATCTGTTGCTCGCTCCATAGTTTCGGAGAACGGCGTCTTAGTCATCTTGCCCATAAGGCATGGTTCGCAAGTACCAAGTGATTCATAATCAAGTGATTCCAAAAGTCCATCAGTATGGAGTTTCTTCATGCGCTTTATACCAATATGACCCAAACGGCAGTGCCACAAATAAGTTGCACTATCATTATCAACACTGCATCTTTTGGCTTCAACATTATGAATATGTGTATCACTACTATCGAGATTCAACAAAAATAGACCACTCTTCAAGGGTGCATGACCATAAAAGATATTACTCATATAAATAGAACAACAATTATTCTCAGATTTAAATGAATAACCGTCTGGCATCAAACAAGATCCAGATATAATGTTCATGCTTAACGCTGGTACCAAATAACAATTATTTAGGTCTAAAACTAATCCCGAAGGTAGATGTAGAGGTAGCGTGCCGACGGCGATCACATCGACTTTGGAACTATTTCCCACGCGCATCATCACCTCATCCTTAGCCAGTCTTCGCTTAATCCGTAGTCCCTATTTTTGCAAATATTAGCAACAGAACCAGTATCAAATACCAAGGTGCTACTGTGAGCTCTGGTAAGGTACACATCAATAACATGTATATCACATATACCTTTGTTCACCTTGCCATCCTTCTTATCCGCCAAATACTTGGGGCAGTTATGCTTCCAGTGAACAGTCTGTTTGCCGTAGAAGCACTTAGTTTCAGGCTTAGGTCCAGACTTGGGTTCTTCTCCTGAGCAGCAACTTGTTTATTGTTCTTCTTGAAGTTCCCTTTCTTCTTCCCTTTGCCCTTTTTTTCCTGAAACTGGTGGTCTTGTTGACCATCAACACTTGATGCTCCTTCTTGATTTCTACCTCTGCTGCTTTTAGCATTGCGAAGAGCTCGGGAATTGTCTTATTCATCCCTTTCATATTATAGATCATCATGAAGCTCTTGTAGCTTGGTGGCAGTGATTGAAGAACTCTATCAATGACACTATCAACAGGAAGATTAACTCCCAGTTGAGTAAAGTGATTATGATACCCAAACATTTTGAGTATATGTTCACTGACAGAACTATTCTCCTCCATCTTGCAGCTATAGAACTTATTGAGACTTCATATCTCTCAATCCGGGCATTTGCTTGAAATATTAACTTCAACTCCTGGAACATCTCGTATGCTCCATGACATTCAAAATGTCGTTGAAGTCCCGGTTCTAAGCTGTAAAGCATGGCACATTGAACTATCGAGTAGTCATCAGCTTTACTCTGCCAGACATTCTTAACGTCATCAGCAGCGTCTGCACCAGGCCTGGCACCCAGCGGTGCTTCTAGGACGTAATTCTTCTATGCAGCGATGAGGATAATCCTCAAGTTACGGACCCAGTCCGTGTAATTGCTACCATCATCTTTCAACTTTGCTTTCTCAAGGAACGCATTAAAATTCAACGGAACAACAGCACGGGCCATCTATCTACAATCAACATAGACAAGCAAAATACTATCAGGTACTAAGTTCATGATAAATTTAAGTTCAATTAATCATATTACTTAAGAACTCCCACTTAGATAGACATCCCTCTAATCATCTAAGTGATCACGTGATCCAAATCAACTAAACCATGTCCGATCATCATGTGAGATGGAGTAGTTTTCAATGGTGAACATCACTATGTTGATCATATCTACTATATGATTCACGCTCGACCTTTCGGTCTCAGTGTTCCGAGGCCATATCTGCATATGCTAGGCTCGTCAAGTTTAACCCGAGTATTCTGGGTGTGCAAAACTGGCTTGCACCTGTTGTAGATGAACATAGAGCTTATCACACCCGATCTTCACGTGGTGTCTCGGCACGACGAACTTTGACAACGGTGCCTACTCAGGGAGAACACTTTTATCTTGAAATTTCGTTAGATATTGTCTTATAATGCTACCGCCAATCAAAGCAAAATAAGATGCATAAAATATAAACATCACATGCAATCAATATAAGTGATATGATATGGCCATCATCATCTTGTGCTTGTGATCTCCATCTCCAAAGCACCGTCATGATCACCATCGTCACCGGCACGACACCTTGATCTCCATCGTAGCATCGTTGTCGTCTCGCCAACTATTGCTTCTACGACTATCGCTACCGCTTAGTGATAAAGTAAAGCAATTATAGGGCGATTGCATTGCATACAATAAAGCGACAACCATATGGCTCCTGCCAGTTGCCGATAACTCCGTTACAAAACATGATCATCTCATACAATAAATATAGCACCATGTCTTGACCATATCACATCACAATATGCCCTACAAAAGCAAGTTAGACATCCTCTACTTTGTTGTTGCAAGTTTTACGTGGGTGCTACGGGCTGAGCAAGAACCGTTCTTACCTACGCATCAAAAATACAATGATAGTTCGTCAAGTTAGTGCTTTTTTAACCTTCTCAAGGACAGGGCATGGCCACACTCGGTTCAACTAAAGTTGGAGAAACTGACACCCGCCAGCCACCTGTGTGCAAAGCATGTCGGTAGAACCAGTCTCGCGTAAGCGTACGCGTAATGTCGGTCCGAGCCGCTTCATCCAACAATACCGCCAAACCAAGGTATGACATGCTAGTAAGCAGTATGACTTGTATCGCCCACAACTCACTTGTGTTCTACTCGTGCATATAACATCTACGCATAAAACCAGGCTCTGATGCCACTATTGAGGAAAGTAGTAATTTCAAAAATTTCCTACGCACACACAGGATCATGGTGATGCATAGCAACGAGAGGGGAGAATGTGTCCACGTACCCTCGTAGACCAAATGCAGAAGCGTTAGCATAACGCGATTGATGTAGTCGTACGTCTTCACGATCCGATCGATCCAAGTACCGAACGGATGGCACCTCCGAGTTCTGCACACGTTCAACTCGATGATGTCCCGTGAGCTCCGATCCAGCAAAGCTTCACAGGAGAGTTTCGTTAGCACGACGGCGTGATGACGGTGATGATGTTGCTACCGACGTAGGGCTTCGCCTAAGCACCGCTACAATATAACCGAGGTGGAATATAGTGGAGGGGGGCACCGCACACGGCTAGAATACATCAACTGATCAACTTGTGTGTCTAGAGGTGCCCTCTTCCCCCGTATATAAAGGAGCAAGGGGGAGGCCGGCCGGCCCTCTATGGCGCGCCAGGAGGAGGAGTCCTCGTCCTAGTAGGAGTAGGACTCCCCTCTTTCCTAGTCCTACTAGGAGGGGGAAAAGGAAGGGGGAGAGGGAGAAGGAAAGGAGGGCGCCGCCCCCCCTCTCCTAGTCCAATTCGGACCAGAGGGGGAGGGGCACGCGGCCTACCCTAGGCCAGCCCTCTCTCTCCACTAAGGCCCATTACTTCTCCCGGGGGGTTCCGGTAACCCTCCGGCACTCCGGTTTTCTCCGAAATCACCTGGAATACTTCCGGTGTCCAAATATAGTCCTCCAATATATCGATCTTTACGTCTAGACCATTTCGAGACTCCTCGTCATGTCCGTGATCATATCCAGGACTCCGAACTACCTTCGGTACATCAAAACACAAAAACTCATAATACCAATCGTCACCGAACTTTAAGCGTGCGGACCCTACGGGTTCGACAACTATGTAGACATGACCGAGACACGTCTCCGGTCAATAACCAATAGCAGAACCTGGATGTTCATATTGGCTCCCACATATTCTACAAAGATCTTTATCGGTCAAACCGCATAATGATACGGCTCCAACGTATCTATAATTTTTGATTGCTCCATGCTATATTATCTACTGTTTTGGATGTTTATGGGCTTTATTATACACTTCTATATCATTTTTGGGACTAACCTATTAACCCAGAGCCCAGTGCTAGTTTCTGTTTTTACCTTATTTTAGGGTTTCGAAGAAAAGGAAAACCAAACGGAGTCCAATTGACCTGAAACTTCACGGAACCCATTTTTGGAAGGAAAGAAGCCCAGGAGACTTGAAGTACACGTAAGGGAAGATTCGAGGAGGCCACAAGGTAGGGGGGCGCGCCCACCCCCCTGGGCGCGCCCTCCACCCTCGTGGGCCCCTCGTAGCCCCCCTGACGTACTTCTTCCGCCTATATATCTCCATATACCCTAAAAAACATCAAGGAGCACAATAGATCGAGAGTTCTGCCGCTAGAAGCCTCCGTAGCCACCGAAAACCAATCTAGACCCGTTCCGGCACCCTGCCGGAGGGGGCAATCCCTCTCCGGTGGCCATCTTCATCATCCCGGTGCTCTCCATGATGAGGAGGGAGTAGTTCTCCCTCGGGGCTGAGGGTATGTACCAGTAGCTATGTGTTTGATCTCTCTCTCTCTCTAGTGTTCTTGAGGTGACACGATCTTGATGTATCGCGAGCTTTGCTATTATAGTTGGATCTTATGATGTTTTCTCCCCCCTCTACTCTCTTGTAATGGATTGAGTTTCCCCTTTGAAGTTATCTTATCGGATTGAGTCTTTAAAGATTTGAGAACACTTGATGTATGTCTTGCCGTGCGTATCTGTGGTGGCAATGGGATATCACGTGATTCACTTGATGTATGTTTTGGTGATCAACTTGCGGGTTCCGCCCATGAACCTATGCACAGGGGTTGGCACACATTTTTGTCGTGATTCTCTGGTAGAAACTTTGGGACACTCTTTGAGGTCCTATGTGTTGGTTGAATAGATGAATCTGAGATTGTGTGATGCATATCGTATAATCATACCCACGGATACTTGAGGTGACATTGGATTATCTAGGTGACATTAGGGTTTTGGTTGATTTGTGTCTTAAGGTGTTATTCTAGTACGAACTCTAGGGCTGTTTGTGACACTTATAGGAATAGGCCAACGGATTGATTGGAAAGAATAACTTTGAGGTGGTTTCGTACCCTACCATAATCTCTTCGTTCGTTCTCTGCTATTAGTGACTTTGGAGTGACTCTTTGTTGCATGTTGAGGGATAGTTATGTGATCCAATTATGTTATTATTGTTGAGGGAACTTGCACTAGCGAAAGTATGAACCCTAGGCCTTGTTTACTAGCATTGCAATACCATTTATGCTCACTTTTATCATTAGTTACCTTGCTGTTTTTATATTTTCAGATTACAAAAACCATTAACTACTATCCATATTTTTTTAGAAAAGGAGGAATACCCCGGCCTCTGCATCTGGATGATGCATATGACCAATTTATTAATTATTAACACAAGACCTTACAAAGTCGTACAACAGTAAGACCAAAGCCACCATCTTCGCAACCTCTGCGCTACTCCTATCTAACTGATGAAGGGGCGCTGATGGTATGGGCCTAATACCAAACAGACCTCGCAGCCAAACCTAACATCTAAGACCTGAGGTCCGAACCAGGACGCCTGCCGGGTATGAGGCCGCCACAGCCACCTGCCACATATCCATCTTCAGAGCCGTACTATTGCATCGGCCTTGCCCGGTCTCGCTACCGCCGACGCCACCATGACGCCAGACAGCGTCGACCTCCTGCGCGTGTCCGTCACCACACATCTGACGCCAAGCCTCCGCTTCTCCATGCCGCCAAGAGCCGCCACCAAAAATATGTAGAACGAAACACCGCTCCACCGAAATGGAGGCAGCACACCCCACCCCTCACCTGCAGACCCTTCCATCCATTCCCAATGTCGTTGGCGTCGCCTCCAGGAAGGTTACGGTGCACGGGGCGCCGCCGACGCCCGATCTGCATCGGATCTTGGGATTTCACCCGGACATGGGTCGGAGTGGAGAGATGGTGCCCTCAGCAGCGCCCCCAAGGAGGAAAGCGGCACCAAAAAGCGGCATCGCCGCTGCCGGCCAGCCAAGGCGGCCAAGGTTTCCCCCGGACGCCGATCTACTATCCATATACCACTTGTATCACCATCTCTTCGCCGAACTAGTGCACCTATACAATTTACCATTGTATTGGGTGTGTTGGGGACACAAGAGACTCTTTGTTATTTGGTTGCAGGGTTGCTTGAGAGAGACCATCTTCATCCTACGCCTCTTACGAATTGATAAACCTTAGGTCATCCACTTGAGGGAAATTTGCTATTGTCCTACAAACCTCTGCACTTGGAGGCCCAACAACGTCTACAAGAAGAAGGTTGTGTAGTAGACATCAAGCTCTTTTCTGGCGCCGTTGCCGGGGAGGTTAATGCTTGAAGGTATATCTTTAGATCTTGCAATCGAGTCTTTTAGTTTCTTGTTTTATCACTAGTTTAGTTTATAAAAGAAAACTATAAAAAATGGAATTGAGTTTGTCTCATACGCTTCACCTTTTTAATATCTTTCGTAAGTATGATGGAAAGGAAAATTGTGCTCAAGTGCTAGAAGAAGAAATCTATAAAATGTTTGGCACTAAATATGTGAATGATGAGCATGATTGCAATGTTGTTAGTATGAATTCTTTGAATATCCATGATACTAATGATGATTGCACTAGTTATGATGAAAATGTCTCCTATAAACATGTCAATTTTTGTGGATTACATTGGGTTTGTAAGTACACACCAAATAAGGAAGATAGATATTGCAAGAGGCATAAGCACTTAGAAACTAAATTGTTGCAAGAAAGGCTAGATGATTGTGCTAAAAATTTAAATTTTCTTTGCCATACTTGTGAGCTTTGTAATGAACGTGGTCATTTAACCATCCGATGCAAATTGTTTCATGATCTAATCGTGTCCAAAAATTGTGATGAGTTGATTTCCCTTACACATTATAATGAACTTAGCTTGCTTATGGGTTGCGAAGAAATGAAACATATAACTGGGGATCTTCCAGAATTTGCCCGTTATAAATTTCTTGGCTTTGATCTAGAGGAAATTTATATGTATTGTGCGGTGAATTGCATTGAAATTCCTTATATTGCCAATTACATAAAGAAAAGAAAACAAATAGAGGATGAAGAGAATACTAATGAAAGGGAAGAGACTTCCCAATATCCTCCTATTATTTCTTATGATGAATCAGGTAATGAGGAGGAGCCTCCTATTCAACCAATCTCATTAATAAGGAGCTCCAAAAAGAAGATTGAACCCACACATGATGTGGAGAAGAAGAAGAAAAGAAAAAGGAAGAGAGGCAAAAAGATCTCTCCCAAATAGTGCTGCTCCTATTACTATTGTGCCTCATGAAAATATAATTGTGGAAGATAATGATACTTCTTATGATATTGAAAATCTTTTTGTCACTTGCTTGGAAGAATATGATAATTGCTATACTATTGGTGCTATCCATACTATTGATGATGAAAGTGATTATGCTTATGATATGAAAAGGCCCAAGCTTGAGGATGCTATGTTTGATGAAGAAGATGTTTTTGAGAATATATTTGCTGCAATTAATGTTTGTCCCAAGCTTGGGGAAGCTATGTTTAATGACGATATTTTTAGTCTCCCAAGTTTTGATATGCAAATTTATAATGATGATAGCATGCCTCCTACTTATGATGATTATTGTGATGATACTTATGCTATAAAAAGTAGTGATTATATTTATAAAACTTGTCATGATTATGATTACCCCTTCTCTGAACATTACTCTTTTAATGTGGAAACAATTTATAGTATTCAAGTCTCTTATGATACTCCCACTATCCCTAATAAGAAGAATTTTGCTTATGTGGAGAGTAATAAAATTTCTATGATTGTAGATCATGAAAATAATGCTTTAGGTGCTGGTTATATTGTTGAATTCATTCATTATTATACTGAAAATTATTATGAAGGAGGAATATATGCTTGTATGAATTGCAATAATATCAAGTTTCCTCTCTATGTGCTTAAAGTTTTGAAGTTATGCTTGTTTTACCTTCCTATGCAAGTTGATTCTTGTTCCCACAAGTTGTTTGCTCACAAAATCCCTATGAATAGGAAGTGGGTTAGACTTAAATGTGCTAGTCATATCCTTCATGATGCTCTCTTTATGTTTCAATTCTTATCTTTTATGTGAGCATCGTTGAAATCATCATGCCTAGCTAGGGGCGTTAAACGATAGCGCTTGTTGGGAGGCAACCCAATTTTATTTTTGTTCCTTGCTTTTTGCTCCTGTATAGTAATAAATAATTCATCTAGCCTCTGTTTAGATGTGGTTTTATTGTTTTAATTAGTGTTTGTGCCAAGTAGAACCTTTGGGAAGACTCGAGGAAAGTCTTGTTGATCATGCTGTAAAAAACAGAAACTTTAGTGCTCACGAGAATTGCTGCCATGTTTATTTGGAAAGTGATATTTAGTTAATTATTTTTGCAGATGATTAATAGATAAATTACTCAGGTCCAGAAATTTATTTGAGAATTTTATGAGTTCCATAAGTATACGTTTGATTCAGATTACTACAGACTGTTCTATTTTTGACAGATTCTGTTTTTCGTGTGTTGTTTGCTTATTTTGATGAATCTATGGCTAGTAAAATAGTTTATAAACCATAGAAAAGTCGGAATGCAGTAGGTTTAACACCAATATAAATAAATAATGAGTTCATTACAGTACCTTGAAGTGGTGATTTATTTTCTTATACTAACGGAGCTTATGAGTTTTCTGTTAAGTTTTGTGTTGTGAAGTTTTCAAGTTTTGGGTAAGGATTCGATGGACTATGGAATAAGGAGTGGCAAGAGCCTAAGCTTGGGGATGCCCAAGGCACCCCAAGGTAATATTCAAGGATATCCAAGAGCCTAAGCTTGGGGATGCCCCCGAAGGCATCCCCTCTTTCGTCTTCGTTCATCGGTAACTTTACTTGGAGCTATATTTTTATTCACCATATGATATGTGTTTTGCTTGGAGCGTCAATTTATTTTATTAGGATTTGCTTGCTGTTATTTAGAACAATGTTTTGAATCTTCTATTTCAATAAAAGTGGCATTGATAGTCTTTACTATGCCTATTTTAGAAGTCCACATGTTCCTGTTTGAAAACAGAAAGTTTACCGATGTTGCAATAATTCCCTAGAAAAGTCAGAATGTGATAAAATGTTGAAACCTTTTGCATATTAAGCTCTGATAAATTTACTACAGTGGGAATTTTCTTTCATAATTTTTGGATCTAGGGAAGTATGGATGTTGCTACATTCTTTACAGACTGTCCTGTTTAGGAAGATTGCTGTTATGTTTGCATTGTTTGCATATGTTTGCTTCTTTAATGATTCTATTTGAGGATAGGACTATTAAATATGCAGAGGCATTTAGTATGAAACGTTGAATAATAATTTTAGGGATTTTCTACAGTAGAGTATGATAAGGTTTTGGCAATGGTTTATACTAACTTATCCCACGAGTCCTTGTTGAGTTTTGTGTGGATGAAGCTTTTGAGATTTAGGGAGACCGTGATATGAGAGGAATTAAGGAGACACAAAAGCTCAAGCTTGGGGATGCCCAAGGCATCCCAAGATAATATTTCAAGAAGTCTCAAGCGTCCAAGCTTGGGGATGCCCCGGTTGGCATCCCACCTTTCTTCTTTAACAACTATCGGTTGATCCTAAATTTTTGCTTCTTCACATGATGTTTGCTATTCTTAGATGTCATTTTTTTTAGTTTTGGTTGATGTTTGAATAAAATACCAAGATCTGAAATTATTAAATGTTAGAGAGTCTTCACGTAGTTGCATAATTATTCGACTACTCAATGATC
Source organism: Triticum dicoccoides (assembly GCF_002162155.2). NCBI lineage: Eukaryota > Viridiplantae > Streptophyta > Magnoliopsida > Poales > Poaceae > Triticum > Triticum dicoccoides. The sequence goes on from NC_041386.1 coordinate 471,810,909, forward strand.
TTCACTTAAATCTTTCGGAGTAGTTTGTCATTTGCTCTAGTGCTTCACTTATATCTTTTAGAGCATGGTGGTAGTTTTATTTTGAAGAAATAGATGAACTCTCATGCTTCACTTAGATTATTTTGAGAGTCTTAAATAGCATAGTAATTTGCTTAAAATCCTAATATGCTAGGTATTCAAGAATAATAAAATTCTCTTATGAGCGTGTTGAATACTATGAGAAGTTTGATACTTGATAATTGTTTTGAGATATGGAGATGGTGATATTAGATTCATGCTAGTTGAGTGGTTATGAATTTGAGAAATACTTGTGTTGAAGTTTGTGATTCCCGTAGCATGCACGTATGGTGAACCGTTATGTGATGAAGTCGGAGCATGATTTATTTATTGATTGTCTTCCTTATGAGTGGCGGTCGGGGACGAGCGATGGTCTTTTCCTACCAATCTATCCCCCTAGGAGCATGCGTGTAATACTTTGCTTTGATAACTTGTAGATTTTTGCAATAAGTATATGAGTTCTTTATGACTAATGTTGAGTCCATGGATTATACGCACTCTCACCCTTCCACCATTGCTAGCCTCTCTAGTACCGCGCAACTTTCGCCGGTACCATAAACCCATCATTTACCTTCCTCAAAACAGCCACCATACCTACCTATTATGGCATTTCCATAGCCATTCCGAGATATATTGCCATGCAACTTTCCGTCGTTCCGTTATTATGACACGCTTCATCATTGTCATCTCGCTTTGCATGATCATGTAGTTCACATCGTACTTGTGGCAAAGCCACCGTTCATAATTCTTTCATAAAAGTCACTCATGCATCATTGCACATCCCGGTACACCGCCGGAGGCATTCATATAGAGTCATATCTTGTCCTATGTATCGAGTTGTAATTCTTGAGTTGTAAGTAAATAAAAGTGTGATGATCATCATTATTAGAGCATTGTCCCAGTGAGGAAAGGATGATGGAGACTATGATTCCCCCACAAGTCGGGATGAGACTCCGGACGAAAAAAAATAAAAGAGGCCAAAGAAGCCCAAATAAAAAAAAGAGAAAAGAGGCCATAAAAAAGAGAGAAAGGCCCAAATAAAAAAATAAAAAATGAGAGAAAAAGAGAGAAGGGACAATGCTACTATCCTTTTACCACACTTGTGCTTCGAAGTAGCACCATGATCTTCATGATAGGGAGTCTCCTATGTCGTCACTTTCATATACTAGTGGGAATCTTTCATTATAGAACTTGGCTTGTATATTCCAATGATGGGCTTCCTCAAAATGCCCTAGGTCTTCATGAGCAAGCGAGTTGGATGCACACCCACTAGTTTCTTTTGTTGAGCTTTCATATACTTATAGCTCTAGTGCATCCGTTGCATGGCAATCCCTACTCACTCACATTGATATCTATTGATGGGCATCTCCATAGCCCGTTGATACGCCTAGTTGATGTGAGACTATCTTCTCCCTTTTTGTCTTCTCCACAACCACCACTCTATTCCACCTATAGTGCTATATCCATGGCTCACACTCATGTATTGCGTGAAGATTGAAAAAGTTTGAGAACATCAAAAGTATGAAACAATTGCTTGGCTTGTCATCGGGGTTGTGCATGATTTAAATATTTTGTGTGGTGAAGATAGAGCATAGCCAGACTATATGATTTTGTAGGGATAGCTTTCTTTGGCCATGTTATTTTGAGAAGACATGATTGCTTAGTTACACTACAAAAAAAAGACACATCCGTGACATTTTGGGCTGAACGAATTTTTTTTTGTATCATACATATGACACTTCTATGACGATAACTGTGACAAAACCCGGTATCATCATAGATGTGGTTGGCTCCTACTTCTACGACAAAAATCATGATAGAAAATGGGCTTTTCGTCCTGGGTGGGCCGGAGACGCAGCTGCATGACATTCTTTGGGCCGTCCATGACGGAAAAAACCGTGGTAGAAGCGAGGGGGAGGAAAATTTCGGGGAGTTCCCGGTTACGGTGGGAGGTCGGGGGCTGAGCGATGCACGTTTCTCTCGTACACGTACGCGCGTGTGTGCGAGGCGTTGGCTCTAACTGAACCCGAGCGAGGCGTTGGGCTCTAACTGAACCCGAGCGATTGCACTACAGGCTACGCATTACTGAACCCGAGCGATCGATCGATGGTTGTTAACTAAACCCGATCGAGCGATTCCTTCGCTACTGCTGCTAACTGAAGCCGATCGATGCTGCTTCTAGATGA
>NC_041386.1:471813695-471821882 GCF_002162155.2 Triticum dicoccoides
GTTCCCGGTGGGGGTGGATGAACAGGACCCCGTGGTGTTGCCTCTGGATGAACAGGACCCTGATCGATCGAGCCGGTTGGGACTGGATGAATAGGACCCCGTGGAGGGCTGGATGAACAGGACCACCCCGTGGCAGGATGAACAGTAGAGGGTGGAGGGCAGGATGAACAGTAGCCCGTGGAGGGGTGGTTGAACAGGAGCCCGTGGAGAGGGCTGGTTGAACAGTAGCCAGTGGAGTAGCACGCGGTGGAGGCTGGATGAACAGGAGCCCGTGGATGAACAGTCGCAGGTGGAGGCTGGAGGAGGTCGAGGGTGGATGGCTCATGGAGGCTGGAGGGGGTCGACGGTGGAGATGAACAGTATCCCATGGAGTCCCGTTTTGTGGTACGCCACACCCCTCCCGATGAACAGGACCCCCGTTTCGACCATAGCGCTCCAACACAAGTCTGTTTCCTCCATTTTGCGGTACGCCACACCCCTCCCGATCAACAGGACCCCCGTTTCGACCGTAGGAGGTCCGTTTCCTCCATTTTGCGGTACGCCCGACCCCTCTCGATCAATAGGACCCCATCCCGAACGTAGGAGGTCCGTTTCCTCCATTGTGCGGTACGCCAGGCCTCGTTTCCATCGCCTGTTCCGTCCAAGCCCTCCTGATGAACACGACCACGCATTCCGTTCCGACCCAGCCGGTTGGCTCCCACGCGTTTCGTTGCCTCCCGATGAACACGACGCATTCCGTTGCCTCCTGATGAACACGACACATTCCGTTGCCTCCCCATGAACACGATGCATTCCATTGCCTCCCCATGAACACGACGTCGGCGCTGTTTCTCCATTCCGACCCAGCCATGTACACGAGCCCTCACCGTACGTATGCGCGAGTAGGCGTTCGAGACCCCTCCCATATGTACACATACATGGCCATATTTTCTTTCTTGCACCCTGGCCGCTGTACGTACGTGTACATGCTACGTGCGCGCCTCTACTACGACATGTGCATGCCTCTACATCGACCAGTATGTACGTACACGTTCGCGACCAGAATGACAACGCTACGTACGCTTCGACCAGGTGGGTCCCGACTGTCAGACACTTCCTTGCCTGCGAAGATGTAGCTGGTGGGTCCCAGCAGTCAGGGGCGAATCATTTTTTTTGCCCGGACGCACTTCCTTTTGTGCGAAGATGTAGCTGGTGGGTCCCAGCAGTCAGGGGGAAACGTTTGTTTTCACGAAATACAGTGGCCCGTCCGGTGGGTCCCAGCTGTCAGGTGGAGGAATCATTATTTTCCGCATAATAAGGAGGCACTTCCTTGCTGCGGTCGTGGACCCAACTATCAGCCTCTCCACGTACAGTCCATGTCCGATGGAAGTCGTTCCTTGACCACGTTGACCACGCCGCGCCGAGAGCACCAGGGCGGTGGACGACGGCGAGGCCTAGGAAGGGGACGACACGGAGGCAGGGAAGACTCGGCAGTTGTTTCCCACGCGGAGGGGAGTACGACTGTACAAGGGTTTACTGGTTCGTCTGCCGTCGCCGGAGAATAACAGCAGGTGTGGGTGAGTAGAGGGATGGCTAGGCCAGCGATGGGAGTACGGTCGGGCGGTGAGGCCTGCGCGGCAGCACAGCCGGCTGCGAGGAGGAGGGAGCAGGCAGTCCCGCCGGCGCTTGTTTGAGCGGCTGGAGCAGGAAGAACAGAGATTGAAGAAGCACGACGGCTGTTGGATGGACATCGTACGGTCAGTTGAGCTAGAATCATGCATATTGACTAAGTTGACAAAGCCCTTCGTCCCCGTCAACTTAGTAGGCCCACTATACTGGGTCCCAGCTAGCAGAGGGAGTATTCATTTTTTTGTGCGTAATAAGGAGGCACTTCCCTGCGTGCGAAGATATAGCTGGTGGGTCCGAGCTGTCAGCGGCGGTAACGTTTTTTTCGCGAAATACAAAGGCCGTTTCAATGGGTCCCATATGTCAGGTGGAGGAAATCATTATTTTGCGCGTAATAAGGAGGCATTTCCTTGCGTGCGGCCATGGACCCAACTGTCAGCCTCTCCACGTATAGTCCACTTCAGATGCATGTCGGTCGTTGACCACGCCACGCCGATAGCACCATGGCGGTGGACAACGGCAAGACCTAGGAAGGGAACGACACAGAGGCAGGGAAGACTCGGCCGTCGTTTTTGTTTCCCACGCGGAGGGGAGTACGACTGTACGAGGGTTTACTGGTTTGTCTGCCGTCACCGGAGAATAACAGCAGGTGTGGGAGAGTAGAGGGATGGCTAGGCCAGCGATGGGAGTACAGTGGGGCGGTGAGGCCTGTGCGGCAGCACAGCCGGCCGCGGGGAGGAGGGAGCAGGCAGTCCCGCCGGCGCTTCTTTGAGCGGCTGGAGCAGGAAGAGCAGAGATTGAAGAAGCACGACGGCCATTGGATGGACATCCAACAGTATACAGGCCATCTGTGGAAAGCCTCAAATCTGTGGAAAACAGCATACAACCCATCTGCCATTATTTCAAATAATTTACAACCCATTTGCTAATTCTTATGGGTTTTTTGGAGCCCATATTCTTTATGTTAGCATTACAGCCCATATTGTGGCAAAGGTTAAAAAATTATACGAAATTTTGCATATGTCGGTGCGGTCTGAACTGCTTTTAATCCCGAAATTTTGAGTCACATTCAGACTGATTTTAAAAATAAATGTATATCAATATAAAATCCAATAAATTGTCCAGGCATAAAAATCAATGCAATTTAAAATCTCGAAATGAAAAAAAAAGATATTTGAAAATAATTGTCGGTTTGATGTGTTTTAAAAATGTACAGCCCATTTCTCATTACTGATAGGCCATTTTCTCGGCCAGCCGAATGAAGCTCTCCTCGTCTTGAAAGATTTGCAGCCCAACAGGCCTGATAAAGCGACTTACTTGACAAATCACAAAAGAACTGGGCTAGCCATTTTCAGAAAGAAAAAAAACTACTAGGTTGGTCTGTGGTAAACATAAAAGAAAAGGCTGTCTAGACAGACCGGAGTGTCCCGCATAGCCCAGTTGACACCCTGCTTCCGTCTCAAAAACAAATTAGATAAATGCCACTCCAATTATGGAGATTCATAAAAATGCCACTGTAATTTCCAAACTTTGAAAAATGCCACTGCAATTTTTGCCAACTTTGAAAAACGCCACTGCAGTTTGCAAACTTTGAAAACGCCACTCCAGACTTCGAAAAATGCCACTAGAAATGGCATGAAATGGCATTTTTCAAAGTATGGAAATTGTAGTGGCATTTCTCGGATACACCAGATTTGGAGTGGCATTTATCAAATTAACCCAAAACAAAAATAATTGGGCGAGCTGCTGGGTCCCTGGTGTCAGCCGCTCGTTGTGCAATTCTCTTATTTATTGACTACGTTGACAATGGCATGGGACCCAGATGTCATAAATCCACTAGGAGGAGCCATTTTTTATTGGCTTGAAATAAGGAGGCACTTGCTTGCGTACTGCCATGACCTTGGCGGGTCCCTGCTGTCATCCTCTCCACGTACAGTACCAGTTAGTCGTGCTTCAAAACTGATCGACACACCATTAAAAAAATAAAGGCCGATAACTAATGCGGCACCTCGGGACAACGCGGCCAGATCGAATTTTGCACGAGAAATTACACACCATGTTTCGTTGACATGTGGTCCCGTTCCAACATATCAGTGAGATGACGGTGAGTAGTAGGAGTATTTCCGAACGGACATGTAGGCCGGGGCGCCTCTTCGTGAACCGTGGCAAACTCACAACCGTCCACCGACTCTTCGCCTTTCCCTCTCGATTTGGAACTGCTGTCGCACACTCTTCCTCTCCCACCTCCATTTTCCTTCAGCCCTTCACCCTTTCTTCTGCCATTGTTCGATCGTCTTCTCCATGGAGGGAACAGGCCGGAAACGACCCCGTTATTCTTGCCCCGATCTGAAAGATGACGTGGTGGAGGAACTCATTGATCGGTGCGACATCATCACCTCGGCTAGCATGGCAGGTTCGTTCAAGCCCATTCTCGACTCAACTAATAGCATCATTACAAAGAACCCAAGAGTCAAGGAGCGGTTTGATCTCCCCTATCTTCTTCGCCGTGACCTTGATGACCGGCGCCGGCATGACGGAGGCCTCGTCCTGTGCCAGTTGATGCCGCTTGATAATGATACGTATGATGTTAAGATGCCATCGCTTGAGGGCAAGGCTTGGGCGGGCGCAAATGGAGATTGGGTTGTCTACATTGGGTCCAACTGCGAGTGGGAACTTGTGAATGTGTACACTCGTCACCGGGTTCCACTTCCAAAAATCTCAGCACACTGCCCAACAGTTGAGCACACCGGTAATGTACGCACGTTCAAATACGATCATGGTGACTGTCTTCTACGGAAGATAGCAATTTGTCGAGTTCCCAACCGCTCTTGGAATTACAAAAACTATCAAGTTGTTGCTATCTTCGACAAGCTTGTTGCCGTCCTTCGTGGTTTGACTCGATGGATATTGCTCAAAAAACAGTTTCTGTACACGGATGAGTACTGTGATGCAATTCAATACGAGGGCCTTGTGTTTGCTGCCACCACTCATGGCACTATTTTTGCATGGCATCCTAGTAGTTTCGGTACGTTTGTCTTCCACCGTAATTATAATTGTTTCATCCACATGCATGCGGGTTAGCAAGTTTCCCTTTGCTAATTAACCTTCTTCTTGTGTTTCCATGGTCCTGTGAACATCCCACCACCTATACTTGAAAAATTTTATAACCAAGGGGGAGATGACGATGGTGATGATCACGAGCATGAGGACGAGCAGCGCCGATATACTCTGTGGCGCTTGGCAACTAATTCCGATGGATCACCTCTTCTTGTGTGTATACAACCCACTGATGATGTTACTGGTAAGGAAGCAGGTGTCTCCCATGGTCGCACTCTCCGGACCTATTCCAACACCCGTTGCATGGTATTCGGGATGGATACTAGTGTGCTAGCGCCAACTCCTTCTCCCTGGCACAGAATTGATAGTCTTGGAGAAAACTCGCTCTTCCTTGGACAAAACTATCCGATGATGGTGAAAGGCGATCCAACTGCTGTTGACACATTTATGAGAAGCAACTGTGTCTATACCTCGGACATTTGGGTGGTTCCCTACCCTCGTACTGATATAGTAGGCCACTTCAGCCTGGATGATCAGTCCTGCGTTGGTCTCCAGATCGACAACAGATGGCCCGTCCCAGAGAATCAGTTGTGGTTCAAAGCAAGCGTTTCCAACATCGCAGAATGGTTGAGTTGAAGTTCATTTCATGGCTTGTTATTTGTTGTGTGGTGAAAACTTTAGTATTTATAATGTATCCTCGTTGTAGATGTGGGTTGATGACCTGTTGTATGTAATAAAATGATATGCCTGTGATAAACTTACTAAATTTATGAATGGCTTTCGAGTCACTTCTCTAAATTTGTACTAGCTTCACATGCTTCGCGCGTCGGGTGGGTGTTTTTACTGTAGCCATATGTTAATGTGTTCGTTGTATGTAACCAGCACCTCCAATCCTCGATACTAGTATACTATATACTAGTAGGAGTAAGTAGTAGGAGTAGTAGGGTGGCATGGGCCAGAACAAGCATTCACGTCCAGGAGTATGGCACACGCCACCACCACAACATCCATCTGACACCATATTATTTCTTGGAGTCCGTGCTAGAGCAATCTCTTCAACCTCGTCGTTTCTCTAACTTCAGCCATCACGTGGCAGGCGAGGTGGGGGTTTGCCGATAGTCGGTTTCCTTAACTACGGTCCCACTTGTAAGGCCAACTCCAACGCACGACCCCAAATGCACCTCCATTTTGCACGAACTCCAACGATAATTTTGACTAGAAAAGCAAGACCAAAGAAAACAAGAACCACAAGAATACATTTTACTACTCCTGTAAGTTGGATTAGTGGCTTCTCGATGCATTCATTGTTGATCTGCGGAGGTTCAATCTTGCGTGCTTCTTTCTTCTTCGAGTGTAAAGAAGTAGACGTTGCTTCCTCGCATCTAGTCTCATGTCTAGCCTCCATTCTAGTAGGAGTATCAACAAGTGCAATAATCTCATCCGATAGCAGAGCCGAAGATTTGGTCGGGTTCTTCCTCCTTTTGCCGACACGTGGGACATCCAGCATCCAGGTCGTGTCATGAAAGAAAATAGAGTGGTAGTTGAAGCCACGAGATGTGCATCTTGGGTTAAACTGTAAATAGAATCTTACAACTCTTGAGTAACTCCAAAAGCGGCCATCGAAGATCTTTATTGGATTTTTTTTCATCACCAGCACGTCGAGGTGAAAGATGTGCAGGTTCAGTGGGTCCTCTTGCGTTTTCACTGACATGTGGGGCCACATGTGAGCAAACAGATGATGGGCTCCGCGCGTCCGTTGGCTGGCTGAGAAGAAAGATAGAGGAGGGCTGAGCACGGACTGCAGGAAATTTGTTCTACGTACCTTGATATAGTGGGGTGGCATGGGCCATAACTTAGTAGCATTCACGTCTAGCAGTACGGCACACGCCACCCACACGAGTCCCATCCGACACCAATTTTCTGGGAGTCCGTGCTATAGCCATCTCTTCTCCCTCCTGTTTTCTCAGCCATCCGACAAGATAATTACTGTAGTATCATATACTACTACATGGATTTGATAGAAAGATAAAAATACATACGGATCCATCAATGTTCAACGACATGCTCACGCCCTAGTGCGCCGGGTCACCAACCGACGTGTGAGGAGCAGCGGCGTTGGCGGCGAGCTCAACGTGCTTCTGAACAGTGCCATCCAAGGTTGCCCTGCGCTCCAAGAAGGCCAGCGTCCTATCGTCCTCCTCTTGCATGTAGTAGTCCTTGTGGACGATTTGCGCATAGACGTGGGTGATTATGTCGATGGTGTCTTGTTGCGCCAGGCGCTGCGCGGCAAGCGCGACCTCGAGGTGGACATTCTCCGGCGCGACGGCGGGCAGTCGCAGGGCCACCAGTGTGTCAAAGAGGTTGTTTCCATAGTGGCCGTTGAGGGTGGCGGGCATCGCAGAGCCTAGGCGCATCGGCTGGAGGCTTACGTCATAGTCGTCCGCAAGCTTCACGACGGTGAACTTGTCGAGGAAACCGACGAGGACCTTGTCGAACAAGGAGATGAAGCTGTCGTTCAAGCGGCCCCTCGCCCTGGCGGCCTCAAGCAATACTACCTGGAGACGTTCCTTGGTGCCGGTGGACGTGGTAGTACTCCTAAATCCATACGGTGGTGCTACTAGTACTAGTAGTAGTACTACCAATGTAGTAGTAGGAGTACTAGCACGGTACTACCCGTTGGTCAAATTATTACGTGCTGCTCCTCACAGTGAAGTGACAAGACCCTGCGCCGGAGATGACACCTGAGTATAGGCGCCGTGTTCGGCATACCATAGTTAGCCTCACCGTCTGCAGTCACTATCATCATGGCTGTAGAGCTAGCCTGCTTACAACTAGCCCTATTCGACATAATTTCCCATGCGTAAATGCCCATGCATTGCACGGAACACCAAGATTGGGGGTGGACGGCTCCGGCAGCGGCCATCGCGCCAGATTTTTCCACGGCCTTCTACTCCTAGATTGTGAGAGACAAGGAGTTGTTTGTAAATAGGGAACAAGTGCGGGCATCTTTTTGCAAAAATGGAGAAGCTTGGTTTGTATGCGTTAGATCTAGATCCGACGGCTATTGGTGAAAGATGGGAGGCACAACATCATCACCAACTCAGGACCTGTTTGATTCGCAGGATCTTGAAAACGCAGGAATAGGACACGGCAATATTACAAGTTTCAAACTGATATTACAAATGTTAGGAGTAATGCTGCACCTACGAAGAGGGAATTACTAGGAAGTTTACGTAAGAACTTCCGTTACTTTAGGTGGATGCAGCATTATCGTACAAACTAAAATCCACCACCCTGACAAGTCACTTATGGGCAAATAAGTTTTCGAGTCTCTGGCCACTTGATGTTTCAAAAACAAATTCAGCTTCTGCGGAGAAATGAGCTCCACCGTGTACCCACGCGGGTGTGGCTGGGCATGAAGCATGAGTACGTGCACGGTGCACCTATTCTCTTCTCGTATACGTACACCACCTATGTGGGGTTGTGTGAGAGAGATACAAACCTAGAGAGATATAGTGTGTGGGT
>NC_041386.1:471822088-471848428 GCF_002162155.2 Triticum dicoccoides
TGTGTGTGAAATAGAGTCCTGGATATAACATATATATAGAGGGGGCGATCCACGAGAAGAGAGTGGAGGTATCATTTGCTTGAGGTGTCCCATAGAATCGAAGAGAGGGATGATGATGACGTGTGTGTGTGTGTGCGCGCACGCGGTCGATAAAGAGTGCCATCGAATTTGTGTGTGCCCACGTCAAAGATATAGAGTGGTTGGCCTACCGGAACATGAGATGGGATATGTGCAGTTTGTCTCTGTGGCATGGATACCTACCTGCAGCGCTTGACTATCGGTGTGTGGTGGGGGAAGAGGGAGGCCCAATTAACTATAGAGGTACAATGGCTAGTATATGTGTGGAGGAGGAGAGAGGCCTACCTCATGTATTAAGGAGACCGATCTGCCTCATGTATTAAGGGAGATCAATCGGCATCCATGCATATGTGCAGGAGATGAATAAGGTTGGGAGAGAGACGGAGCTAGAGTGTTGGAGGGGGTGGTAGTGGAGTTGCTTCTAACAAATGGTGGGATAGGCTTGCTAGACAAACGGAGGGCACGCCCGCAATATCAATAAGAGAGGAGATGGCTGCTTGTTGTCTGTGCACGTGCGTGTGAGAGACGGGCCAGGAGGCATGCACGAATGATGAGGGGGGACGATGTGGCTGTGGTAAGCAGACATAACTACATAGGAAGATCAATCGCCCTTTGTAAGATAAAGGAGAGACATAACTTGTGAGGTACGTCGATCGATGGGGGGGTAGTTAAAGTCGATCTAGGTATATGTTGGGAGATCGATCGGTATACATGCATGTGTGTGTTAGAAGCAAATGAGGCACGAGGAGAAGGATAGAGAGAGAGGGATGCATGTAGGAGGTGGTACGAGAGGCATACTATATCGAGGGGGAGGAGTGTGCGAGTACGAGAACGATGAAAAGAGTGGTGGGAGTGAGGCATGGACGATGACAAGAGAAGAGGGGAAGCTTGTGTTTGTGCTAGGAACACCTGGCTAGAGAGGCATATCGATCGATGTGTGCCGTGAAGAAGGAGCTGGGGGGGCCTACACACACCGTGGGCAAACGACCTAAAGTGAAAAGACGAATTTGCGCGATGGAGCTAGAGAATGCTGAGGGAGGGTGAGAGGGATGCGGGCGTGTGCATGCACAAGGGAAAGTTAGCGCTAGCTACAAAGATAAGAGGGTTGTGTGGGTGTAAAAGACGAATAGAGATCATATATACTTCATTATGAAAAGCGAATTCGGATATTTGAAGAATTTATCATAGTGTTTCAAACCGACGGTTGTGTGAATATATATATAACGGTGATACACATGGTGTGGTTATGAACATGGTATACTACATTTAATATGTTTTATCTCTACTCTTATAAAAACGGAGTTGTTGATGATGGTGTGTGTGCCATCCTGCATTATAGGCCATCTGATTTATATCTGGCGGATAGCAAGGAAACTATGATGGTTGAAGTTGGCAATAATCATGATTGTAGATTCTTATTGAAATGGAGAAACGAATTCAAATTTAGTTTGAATTGCAGCGGTAGTATAGACATTTGGAATGCACTAAAATGTTGGTATGAGTAGGTTACATGCATTATACAGCAAGCAAAAAAATTTAATCAGACATAACATGGATTCATACTCCCTCCTTCCATCTATATAGGGTGTAATGAGATTTTTAAGACCGCCTTTGACTATTGACAATATTAATAGTACATGACATGCACAATGTGAAATTTAACGGTGTGCTTTGTGTAAGTTGCATGTCATATATCATTGCTCTAATATTTGGTCAAACTTAGCATCGAAAAACACATTAGGCCCCATATAGATGGAAGGAGGGAGTAGCTTTGAATAGCATTTGTATAGTAAAACGGGGCAAGACTCTCTCTTTGTGTGGTGTGAATAGTTTTATTTTTTTTGTTTTCTTTTTGGTTGAGGGAAGTGCGAATTGATTTGGTACGTACAAGTACAATATTACTACACGTTAGGCTTGTCCCTAAAATTCAACCCACGTCTTGTTATATCCCGAAAATTCAGATATCGTCCTCCCAAAACTGGCTCCTTCACAACCCGCGCCTTGCTATCCCAAAATTACAACGCGCGCGAAAACTCCCTCCAGCTGCCAAATCCCGACACGCGAAATCCCCCTTCTAACCCTGAGCCGAAAGGGACGCTAGTTCAAATCGGTGGGGGTACTTTTGTAACACACCCTACATTTTGGACAAGCGCGTTCCTAAGTCATGCTTCACCCCCTCCCATCGCCCCCTTTTCGCCATTTGAAATCCCAGGCCGCCATAACCTCTCCGCTCCAGCCGCGAAACCCCACCCTCCTCCGTCTGCCATGTCACCGCTGCCCAGCCGGAGCCTCTTCCCCTACGACGTCGTCTAGCGCAACAGCTCGACGTCCCTCATCCACCTCCCCAGATGAGGATCCGTCGTCCATCTTGCCGTCCCGCCGGTTCAGCCACCCCGTCCTCCACCTCCAAGGAGCTGCTCTGACGATCGCCTCGTCTATCGCGGCTGCTCCATCCCCACAACACCGCCTTAACCTGCTCCAACGGAACCGCAGCATCCTCACCGACTCCTCGGACGAAGCCGAGGCCTACTCGGCGCCACCAAAGAGGTTGTACACTCATCGCATCGCACCTTCTCCTTAACTCGACCTCCCGGCGCCGACGGTGCTCCATCTCGCACCCCCATGGAGCGGCTACCTTGAAGCCAGCGCCGCGGGCGACATCTCCATGGCGGCTCTCCCCCAGTGTGAGGCCCCTTCGGCGGCGGCGGCCATACCAGCCGGATCTGCTGCTGCTGCTCCAGCTCTCGCTCGATCGCTCGCTCGCCCAGCTGCTGCTGCTGCTGCTCTCCCCCTCGCTCGTGCTGCTGCTCTGCTTCGATTAAGCCACACTTCAGTCGACTGAATCGACTTTTGGGTCAGTCGATTTTCAGGGGTTGGGGGGCTCGCCGGAGTTAAGGAAGAACCACCCGCAGCGGGGACGGGGGCTCGCCGGAGAGGTACCCCACTATCTATCTTAGGGTTCAGGGTGGGGGGCGGTGGGCCTAGAGGGCTGGCCGGGGCGACGATGGCGAGTTGTTTCGGGGCGGCGAGGCAGCGCTGGGGCCGGCGGTTTGGCCGGTGGTGGCTGGCGGCTCAGGGGGGTGCAGGTTGAAGATGAACTGCAGGCCCTCCCTAAACTACATGTCAAGTGCCTCTCTGCTACCATTGCGTTCAGTTTTGACAGTAGCATTCAGATTCCACAGTAAATTTTAGTTTCGACAGTTAAGTTCAGAGTCAACAATTTTTACCTCATCTGTTGTAGTCTGGTGGTTTTTGGTGATGTTAATTTTACATCCATTTTACATCATCTATTAGAGATGCTATTAGAATCCCACTTGAGATTGGCGATGTCTGTCTTGTGCTGCTTCAGCCCTGACATCTTACGGCTCACCGGAGCTGCTCCAACGACAGAACGATCCGTCACAATAGAGCAGTGCCGTGGACGCCGTCTACAGATTCCTCAGATCTTCCTCCACACCTCCGACAGCCACCTCTGCCTCAATTGCTTGAGTGACCAACCCAATGATGCTGAGGTCGACACGGCTACGGCAAAGAGGTTGTACACTTGTTGCATCACTTATTACTATACATTCACGTCGATCCATTAGGGCTATTTTGGTTCAACAGAAAAACATCGATCCACTGGTTGTTACCATCACTCTAAATTTCTGCATGCTCTCCTTACATAATCTCACCATATTTTTTTCGTATGCATGTCAGATATTGTACACAGTCATGCTGAACATGTAGAGAAAAAGAGAAGAGTTTTGCGCGGCAATACAATGTCATGCAGACATCGCTCCATGGTGGGTTCAATGGCAAACCCTCCCCACCCCTCTCCAGATTGTAATCCAGAGGAAGATATCTGTTCTGAGGCGGATTCGGACGCCGCTGACCACTCCTATTTACCCCCAAGGTGTTTGCTCTACCTTGGCATGATGATGTTAGTCATATCATGCATATGTTGCCTTGCAGTGCCTACTTTTGACATCATATATGTCATCTGCTTAGTTTAGACATGTTCTGTAATGCCACCTGTTTAGTTTCTGTATCATATATGGGAATTATGCAGTCTCATGTCTTTTAGCCAGCCATAATATATGTGAAATGTGCAATGCCATCCTGTTTAACCAGGCATCAAATATTTGAATGATATCTTGCCCATCCTTTTCTTCATTACATTTCCATTTGTCGACAATGTTTGTACATTAAACTACTCTTCCTGTGAATCAACCATTTGGGTGGGAGATGGAAAAATCTGGAGTGAAAACAAGGCCTTCAAAGCAGACAGTGCTACCTGTCGAAGCAGATCTCTTGTTGGGTCCCGATAGCTCCTCAGAGATGGATTCAGAGACAGATGACCAGTCCTATTCCCCCACTGAGGTGTATGCTCTAACTTGGCACGGTTATACTACTCATATCATGCATATGGTGTCTTGCATTGCATAGTTTAGACATCATATACACAATATTCAACACCATGTTCTTAGTTCAGACATCATATCGAATGCCCTCTGTTTAGCATATAAATCATATATGTGAATTAAATGATGCGATCCTGATTACTTAGATAACATGTAGGTGAATTATGTCATGCGATCCTGTTTAGTTATTCATCATATCTTTGAATTATGTTATGCTATGCTATCCAGTTTAGATAGACATCATATATGTGAAATTATGTCATGCTATCCGTTTTAGTTAAACTATATACATGTCAACTATTTCATGCCCTCTTTTTTCCACATTATCTATTGCATCTGTCTCTCATACAATGTCTGTACATTCAACTATGTTTCCTGTTTATCAGCCATTTGAATTGGAGCGGGTGATGCCAGTATCTAGCGGACTAAAAACATGGTCTTCAAATAAAATAGTGCTACCTCTTGGTGGAGATAGCACTCCGGTTGTACATGCACAAGAACCAGCCCTGCCACACATAACCCAAACTCTCGCAGATTGTACCCCTACTACGATGGACAGAGAACCAGTTTCACCCAATCTAACCCCAACCCCAGCCGATAGTAACCTAGTTCCTGTTGACACAACACCATCTCCACCACAGAGCTCCCAAACAAGAGCAGTTCGTAAGGCAGCTCCAGTGCCCAAAGGGCCAGTACTATCACGGCGAACCCCAACTCCACCAGTTAGTACGCTTATTCCTGTGGAGGAAGCACAGCCAGCTAGTCGTAGTTTAGCATCTATCACATTTGATGTTGTTAAATCGTATGTGCATATCTTCCCATCTTGGAAATATTATACTGAAGATGAAGGAAAATGCCAGTTGCAGTTGTTTGTCCAGGAGTTATGTGTAAGTAATGTTATTCATGGCAATTACTTTGCTTCGTCCCATACATCCTACCTCCATGATGGTTATAATACAACAAATTTTCCCATTTTTCTCTATAGAGAAGGACCGATTTGGAAACTCAGGATGAGGTAACCTGTGCTAATACCTCTGCTATCTTCAAGAATGCTTGGTGGCAGTATCGGAATTACCTGAAGAAAACGTACTTCACCGGCAAAGAAACTCATCAAATTCCCTTACGTTCTCCTGAGACACATTTACTGGACGATGACTGGGAACGCCTTGTTCTGTACTGGTCCCGAACCAAGAATGTGGTAAGGTCTATGAGCTCATTTTCTATTTTTAAGTATTATATATTCTTGCGTCTTACTGTACTGTGTTCATGAAGAACAAGTGCCTAAACCTGAAGAACAACTGTTCTAATTTAAGATTCCATTGCTACCATAGGACATAGATATATGTTTGTTTGATGATTTTATTATGTACTAGTACTTGACAATAGAAGACTTGGCAGTTTAATCCTGTCCACCTTACTAATGAAGTGGTTCACCGAAATGAGTTTCATATACTAGCACATGCTAAACTTGTTATGTGTCTGCTTGTTTCTTCTTTTAGAATGTTGACAGAATATTGGGCAAGAGTGCCTTATTAAGCAACGGTAAAGGAAGTAATGCAGATAAGGTTCAGGATAGTGACACATCCTGTCTTGGTTTAGTGTTGGAGTTACTGGCGACTACCGCTTGCACAAGCTATTCAAACTCACTGTCTGAATCAGTTCGGTTTCTTGAGTCTCAACTACAAGCTAAAAGACATCGATCAGCTGTGCTGCGACAAGAAGCGGAAGGACTACGGAAGTCCCTGGAGCATTCAGATGCATACTTTCTGGTGCAACAGCAAGCGTTGGAGGATTTTAGCGCCAAACAGGACAAAGCTAATCAGCTTGCTAAGCTTATTGCCAGCATGGTGGATACCCAGGATAACGTTTCTTGAGCTCTTATGAAGTTGTTTCAGTTATGCTCTTGTTTTGCTGCCGTGTTTATTTGAACTGGTGGCCAATTTTGATGGCCAGTGTATATGATATGCTGCTTTGTTTCCTATATTTGCACTGGTGGCGAACTTTGATGCCTAGTGGATGTAATATGTGTCATAGCCGTGATAGCCTAGCGTTAGTTGCTTGCTTATTTATTTCCTTGTTGTCTTGTTTATTTGTTTGCTTGTAGTCATTGCAGTTCTTTTTCCGCGGTTAACTAGTGGCTGCAATAACCTATTTTTTAAAACTAGGCCACAATAACCATGGGGTAATATTTACTGTAGTGACACTGGGCCTCCTACGGGCCATAGAAATAGTGGGCCTTCTACAGGCCGTAGAAACAGTAGGCCTTCTATGGGCCGTAGAAACAACGGGCCTTCTACGGGTCATATCATCAATGGGCCTTATACGGGTTGTATGATCGATTGGCCAACCATGGGCCAATAACAGGCCGCATTATGGTCGTAAACGGGCTAGAGTTGGAATCGTCCGTTCATGGGCCGACCGTAATGGGCCATCGTTAATAGGCCGTATTTGATGACGCTATGAAAATGGCCCAACGTATTAACGGACCACAAACGGGTCGACTGTAACCACGAGCTGAATTTGGCCCACAAGAAGAAAATGACAGTAATGGGCCGTAAGTAAACGAATGCTGGAAATGAGCCCAAGAATAAAGGGGCTCTGAGAAGGCCAAAATATAACATGGGGTGGAAATGGCCCAACGGAATAACGAGCCGTTAATGGGTATAAAGTGATACACTGTTCATTACGGGCCAGTTTCACCATGGGTCGTTAATGGGTGTAAAGTGATACACTGTTCATTACGGGCCAGTTTCACCACGGGTCGTTAATAGGCCAAGAGTTACATAGGGCCTCATATGGGCCGAAAGACGTCATGGGCCATACATGGGCCAGAAGTGAAAACAGGCTGGAATCATATTGGATGGCCTAGATGACGCTACTGGGCCTAATTCGGATAGGGTGTAACGGGCCTTGGGTTAGCAGGCTGTAAATGGGCTATATGCGAACAGGCCGTTAACGGGCTTTCCATGGGCCGGCCCGCCACCTTTTGACCAAGTCAAACGGGCCGGCCTTTTCACAGGAATGGGCCTCTGTTGGGCCGTGCCATGTGTCGACGTATCATAGGCGCCTATCTGACCCACTGACTAGCTGACACGTGTTTCGTCCAGCCAATAAGAATTTTACATGTGGAAATTTCCCATTCGTCGGGGCTGTTAACGGGTTATCGGATCCAAAACCCGACCCGATAGCTTAACGGTGTTCTGTTACGATGGATGCCACGTGTCGGTCACCCTTGACAAAAGCACTTCTGTGACGTGCGATTTATCGTCATGGAAGTGGACACTTCCGTGATGATAATTTTGGTAATGTCACGGAACACTTCTACGACAGCACAGGTATGACTATCTTGATTCTGTCATAAATTTGTCATGGATGTACACGCATGACAAAAAAAGCGACCTACTGTGACAAACACGTATCATCACGGAAGTGTATTTTTTTGGTAGTGTTAGTATGCTTGAAGTATTATTATTTCTATGTCAATATTAAACTTTTATCTTGAATCTTTCGGATCTGAATATTCATGCCACAATTAAGAAGAATTACATTGAAATTATGCCATGTAGCACTCCGCATCAAAAATTCTGTTTTTATCATTTACCTACTCGAGGACGAGCAGGAATTAAGCTTGGGGATGATGATACGTCTCCAACGTATCTATAATTTTTGATTGCTCCATGCTATATTATCTACTGTTTTGGACATTATTGGGCTTTATTATCAATAACCAATAGCGGAACCTGGATGTTCATATTGGCTCCCACATATTCTACGAAGATCTTTATCGGTCAAACCTCATAATGATACGTCTCCAACGTATCTATAATTTTTGATTGCTCCATGCTATATCATCTACTGTTTTCGATGTTTATGGGCTTTATTATACACTTTTTTATCATTGTTGGGACTAACCTATTAACCCAGAGCCCAGTGCCAGTTTCTGTTTTTACCTTGTTTTAGGGTTTCGAGGAAAAGGAAAACCAAACAGAGTCCAATTGACCTGAAACTACACGGAACCCATTTTTGGAAGGAAAGAAGCCCAGAAGACTTGAAGTGCACGTAAGGGAAGCTTCGAGGAGGCCACGAGGTAGGGGGCGCGCCCTCCACCCTCATGGGCCCCCTAACGTACTTCTTCCGCCTATATATATATCTCCATATACCATAAAAAACATCGAGGAACACAATAGATTGGGAGTTCCGCCGCCAGAAGCCTCTGTAGCCACCGAAAACCAATCTAGACCCGTTCCGACACCCTTCCGGAGGGGGCAATCCCTCTCCGGTGGCCATCTTCATCATCCCGGTGCTCTCCATGATGAGGATGGAGTAGTTCTCCCTCGAGGCTGAGGGTATGTACCAGTAGCTATGTGTTTGATCTCTCTCTCTCTCTCTCTCTCTCTCTCTCTCGTGTTCTTGAGGTGACATGATCTTGATGTATCGCGAGCTTTGCTATTATAGTTGGATCTTATGATGTTTTCTCCCCCCTCTACTCTCTTGTAATGGATTGAGTTTCCCCTTTGAAGTTATCTTATCGGATTGAGTCTTTAAAGATTTGAGAACACTTGATGTATGTCTTGCCGTGCGTATCTGTGGTGACAATGGGATATCACGTGATTCACTTGATGTATGTTTTGGTGATCAACTTGCAGGTTCCACCCATGAACCTATGCATAGGGGTTGGCACACGTTTTTGTCGTGATTCTCCAGTAGAAACTTTGGGGCACTCTTTGAGGTCCTATGTGTTGGTTGAATAGATGAATCTGAGATTATGTGATGCATATCATATAATCATACCCATGGATACTTGAGGTGACATTGGAGTATCTAGGTGACATTAGTGTTTTGGTTGATTTGTGTCTTAAGGTGTTATTCTAGTACGAACTCTAGGGCTGTTTGTGACACTTATAGGAATAGGCCAACGGATTGATTGGAAAGAATAACTTTGAGGTGGTTTCGTACCCTACCATAATCTCTTCGTTCGTTCTCCGCTATTAGTGACTTTGGAGTGACTCTTTGTTGCATGTTGAGGGATAGTTATGTGATCCAATTATGTTATTATTGTTGAGGGAACTTGCACTAGCGAAAGTATGAACCCTAGGCCTTGTTTACTAGCATTGCAATACCGTTTATGCTCACTTTTACCATTAATTACCTTGCTGTTTTTATATTGTCATATTACAAAAACCATTATCTACTATCCATATACCACTTGTATCGCCATCTCTTCGCCGAACTAGTGCACCTATACAATTTACCATTGTATTGGGTGTGTTGGGGACACAAGAGACTCTTTGTTATTTGGTTGGAGGGTTGCTTGAGAGAGACCATCTTCATCCTACGCCTCCTATGGATTGATAAACCTTAGGTCATCCACTTGAGGGAAATTTGCTACTGTCCTACAAACCTCTGCACTTGGAGGCCCAACAACGTCTACAAGAAGAAGGTTGTGTAGTAGACATCAAGCTCTTTTCTAGCGCCGTTGCCGGGTAGGTTAGCGCTTGAAGGTATATCTTTAGATCTTGCAATCAAGTCTTTTAGTTTCTTGTTTTATCACTAGTTTAGTTTATAAAAGAAAACTATAAAAAAATGGATTTTGTCTCATACGCTTCACCTTTTTAATATCTTTCGTAAGTATGATGGAAAGGAAAATTGTGCTCAAGTGCTAGAAGAAGAAATCTATAAAATGTTTGGCACCAAATATGTGAATGATGAGCATGATTGCAATGTTGTTAGTACGAATTTTTTGAATATCCATGATACTAATGATGATTGCACTAGTTATGATGAAAATGTCTCCTATAAACATGTCAATTTTTGTGGAGTACATTGGGTTTGTAAGTACACACCAAATAAGGAAGATAGATATTGCAAGAGGCATAAGCACTTAGAAACTAAATTATTGCAAGAAAGGCTAGATGATTGTGCTGAAAATTTAAATTTTCTTTGCCATACTTGTGAGCTTTGCAATGAACATGGTCATTTAACCATCCGATGCAAATTGTTTCATGATCTAACCGTGTCCAAAAATGGTGATGAGTTGATTTCCCTTGCACATTATAATGAACTTAGCTTGCTTATGGGTTGCGAAGAAATGATACATGTAACTGGGGATCTTCCAGAATTTGCCCGTTATAAACTGCTTGTCTTTGATCTAGAGGAAATTTATATGTATTCTGCGGTGAATTGCATTGAAATTCCTTATATTGCCAATTACATAAAGAAAAGAAAACAAATAGAGGATGAAGAGAATACTAATGAAAGGGAAGAGACTTCCCAATATCCTCCTATTATTTCTTATGATGAATCAGGTAACGAGGAGGAGCCTCCTATTCAACCAATCTCATTAATAAGGAGCTCCAAAAAGAAGATTGAACCCACACATGATGTGGTGAAGAAGAAGAAAAGAAAAAGGAAGAGAGGTAAAAAGATAGCCTCTTTTATGCATGATCTCTTATAGCCTCGTATTTTTCTCTGATATTTGGGTTTTGTTTGGCCAACTTGATCTATTTATCTTGCAATGGGAAGATGTGCCCGGTAGTGGGTTCGATCTTACGGTGCTTGATCCCAGTGACAGAAAGGGAATCGACACGTACATGTCGTTGCTACGAAGGATAAAAAGACGAGATCTATATCTACCACCATATAGATAAACAGATTTTGTCTACATCATGTCATCGTTCTTATTGCATTACTCCGTTTTTCCATGAACTTAATACACTAGATGCATGCTGGATAGCGGTCGATGTGTGGAGTAATAGTAGTAGATGCAGGCAGGAATCAGTCTACTAATCTTGGACGTGATGCCTATGTAATGATCATTGCCTGGATATCGTCATAATTATTTGAAGTTCTATCAATTGCCCAATGATACATCCATTTTGCATCATGCTTTTATATCGATATTTATTGCATTATGGGCTGTTATTACACATCATGTCACTATACTTATGCATATTCTCTGGGTTACATGAAGAGGGAGAATGCCGGCAGCTGGAATTTTGGGCTGGAAAAGGAGGAAATATTAGAGACCTATTTTGCACAACTCCAAAAGTCCTGAAACTTCACGGGAGCACATTTCAGAATATATAAAAAATATTGGGCGAAGGAAGTACCCGAGGGGGGTCACCCACCATCCACGAGGGTCGGGGCCGCGCCCTACCCCCCTGGGCACGCCCCCTCCCTCGTGGGCCCCCTGGCTGGCCTTCGGTTCCCATCTTCTGCTATATGAGGTCTTTTGCCCTAGGAAAAATAATAAGCAAGCTCACGGGACGAAACTCCGCCGCCACGAGGCGGAACCTTGGCGGAACCAATCTAGGGCTTCGGCGGAGCTGTTCTGCCGAGGAAACTTCCCTCCGGGAGGGGGAAATTATCACCATCAATCCTCTCATCAGGAGGGGGTCAATCTCCATCAACATATTCACCAGCACCATCTCATCTCAAACCCTAGTTCATCTCTTGTATTCAATCTTTGTCCCAAAACTTGAGATTGGTACCTGTGGGTTGGTAGTAGTGTTGATTACTCTTTGTAGTTGATGCTAGTTGGTTTATTCGGTGGAAGATCATATGTTCAGATCCTTTATGCATATTAATACCCCTCTGATTTTGAACATGAATATGATTTGTCAGTAGTTACGTTTGTTCCTGAGGACATGTGAGAAGTCTTGCTATAAGTAGTCATGTGAATTTGGTATTCGTTCGATATTTTGATGAGATGTATGTTGTCTCTCCTCTAGTGGTGTCATGTGAACGTCGACTACATGACACTTCACCATTGTTTGGGCCTAGAGGAAGGCATTGGGAAGTGGGAAGTAATAAGTAGATGATGGGTTGCTAGAATGACAGAAGCTTAAACCCTAGTTTATGAGTTGCTTCGTAAGGGGCTGATTTGGATCCATATGTTTCATGCTATGGTTAGGTTTACCTTAATACTTCTTTTGTAGTTGCGGATGCTTGCAAGAGGGGTTAATCATAAGTGGGATGCTTGTCCAAGGAATGGCAGTACCCAAGCACTGGTCCACCCACATATCAAATTATCAAAGTACCGAACGTGAATCATATGAACATGAGGAAAACTAGCTTGACGATAATTCCCATGTATCCTCGAGAGCGCTTTCCTTTATATAAGAGTTTGTCCAGGCTTGTCCTTTGCTACAAAAAGGATTGGGCCATCTTGCTGCACCTTATTTACTTTTACTACTTGTTACCCGTTACAAATTACCTTATCACAAAACTATCTGTTACCGATAATTTCAGTGCTTGCAGAGAATACCTTACTGAAAACTGCTTATAATTTCCTTCTGCTCCTCGTTGGGTTCGACACTCTTACTTATCAAAAGGACAATGATAGATCCCCTATACTTGTGGGTCATCAAGACTCTTTTCTGGCGTCGTTGCCGGGGAGTGAAGTGCCTTTGGTAGGTGGAATTTGGTAAGGATAAATTTATATAGTGTGCTGAAATTTACTGTCACTTGTTACTATGGAACATAATCCTTTGAGGGGCTTGTTCGGGGTATCTTCACCCCGACTAGTAGAGAAAATAGTTGCTCCTAAACCTTCTGAACCTACTAAAAATGTTTACTTTGAAATTCCTTTGGTTATGATAGAGAAACTGCTAGCTAATCCTTTTACAGGAGATGGAACATTGCATCCCGATTTGCACCTAATCTATGTGGATGAAGTTTGTGGATTATTTAAGCTTGTAGGTATGCCCGAGGATGTTATCAAGAAGAAGGTCTTCCCTTTATCTTTGAAGGGAAAGGCATTGACATGGTTTAGGCTATGTGATGATATGGGATCATGGAACTACAACTGATTGAAATTGGAATTTCATCAGAAGTTTTATCCTTTGCATCTTGTTCATCGTGATCGTAATTATATATATATATATATATATATATATAATTTTTGGCCTCGCAATGGAGAAAGCATCGCTCAAGCTTGGGGGAGGCTTACATCAATGTTATATTCATGCCCCAATCATGAGCTCTCAAGAGAAATTATTATTCAAAAAATTTATAATCGACTTTTTCACGATAATCACTGCGTGCTCGATACTTCTTGTACTAGTTCTTTTATGATGAAGATAATTGAATTCAAATGGGATTTATTGGAAATAATTAAACGCAACTTTGAAGATTGGGATCTCGATGAAGGTAAGGAATCAGGTATAATACCTAAGTTATGATTGTGTTAAATCTTTTATGGATACTGATGCTTTCCGTGAACTTAGCACTAAATATGGACTTGACTCTCAGATAGTAGCTTCTTTCTGTGAATCCTTTGCTACTCATGTTGATCTCCCTAAGGATAAGTGGTTCAAATATAATCCTCCCATTGAATTAAAAGTAGTTGCACCTATTAAAGTTGAAGAAAATACTATCACTTATAATGATTCCATTGTTCCTACTACTTATATTGAGAAACCACCTTTCCGTGTTAGAATAAACGATCATGCTAAAGCTTCAACTGTGGTTCGTAAGAGTAATACTAGAACACCTACACCCTCTGAGCAAATTAAAGTTGAACCTAGTGTTGCTATGGTTAAAGATCTCTTGGCCGGTAATATTGACGGGCATGTTATTTACTTCTGTGATGAAGCTGCTAGAATTGCTAGACCTGACACTAAAAATAAACATAGACCTGTTGTAGGCATCCCTGTTATTTCTGTTAAAATAGGAGATCATTGATATCATGGCTTATGTGATATGGGTGCTAGTGCAAGTAAAATACCTCATTCCTTATATAAAGAAATTATGCATGATATTGCACCTGGTGAGATAGAGGAAATTGATGTTACAATTAAGCTTGCCAACACAGACACTATTTCACCAGTTGGGATTGTTAGAGATGTTGAAGTCTTGTGTGGGAAAGTTAAATATCCTGCTGATTTTCTTGTTCTTGGTTCCCCACAAGATAACTTTTGTCCCATTATATTTGGTAGACCCTTCTTGAATACTATTAATGCTAGGAGAGATTGCAAAAAGGATGTTGTTACTATTGGTTTGGGGGATATGTAGACAACCCCATGATAAATAATTGCCTAGTAAAGATGAAATTATTGGTCCTTCTTCTATTGCCGTGCCTCCTAATGATCCTTTAGAACAAAATTCGCTCGAGCATGAAAATGATATGTTTATGAATGAAAGAAGGGAAATAGATGAAGTATTCTTTAAACAGGGATCTATTTTGAAACACAACTTGCCTGTTGAAATCCTAGGGGATCCTCCTCCACCCAAGGGTGATCCCGTGTTTGAGCTTAAACCTTTACCTGATACTCTTAAATATGCTTATCTTGATGAGAAAGAGATATATCATGTTATTATTAGTGCTAACCTTTCAGAGCATGAAGAAAAGAAATTATTGAAAACTCTAAAGAAGCACCGTGCTGCTATTGGATATACTCTTGATGATCTTAAGGGCATTAGTCCCACTCTATGCCAACACAAAATAAAATTGGAGAAAGACGCGGAACCGGTTGTTGATCACCAACGACGGTTAAATCCTAAGATGAAAGAAGTGGTAAGAAAAGAAATACTAAAGTTTTTGGAGGCAGGTATAATTTGTCCCGTTGCTGATAATCAGTGGGTAAGTCCTGTCCATTGTGCCCCTAAGAAGGGAGATATTACTGTTGCTCCTAATGATAAAGATGAATTGATTCCACAAAGAATTGTTACAGGTTATAGAATGGTAATTTATTTCTGCAAATTAAATAAAGCTACTAAAAAGGATCATTACCCTTTACCTTTTATTGATCAAATGCTAGAAAGATTATCCAAACATACACATGTTTGCTTTCTAGATGGTTATTCTGGTTCCTCTCAAATACCTGTGTCAAAAGAGGATCAAGAAAAGACAACTTTTACTTGCCCTTTCGGTACCTTTGCTTATAGACATATGCCTTTTGGTTTATGCAATGTACCTGCTACCTTTCAAAGATGTATGACTGCTATATTCTCTGACTTTTGTGAAAAGATTGTTGAGGTTTTCATGGATGGTTTCTCCGTTTATGGAACTTCATTTGATGATTGCTTAAGAAACCTTGATCGAGTTTTGCAGAGATGTGAAGAAACTAATCTTGTCTTGAATTGGGAGAAGTACCACTTTATGGTTAATGGAGGTATTGTCTTGGGGCATAAAATTTATGAAAGAGGTATTGAAGTTGATAAAGCTAAAGTTGATGCTATTGAAAAGATGTTGTGTCCTAAGGACATTAAAGGTATAAGAAGTTTCCCTGGTCATGCCGGTTTTTATAGGAGGTTCATTAAGGACTTCTCTAAAATTTCTAGGCCTCTGACTAATCTCTTACAAAAAGATGTTCCTTTTCTCTTTGACGATGATTGTGTAGAAGCATTTAAAATACTTAAGAGAGCCTTGATTTCTGCACCTATTGTTCAGCCACCTGATTGGAAATTACCCTTTGAAACTATGTGTGATGCTAGTGATTATGCTGTAGGGGCTGTTCTAGGACAAAGAGTTGATAAGAAATTAAATGTTATCCAATATGCTAGTAAGACTTTGGACAGTGCCCAGAGAAATTATGCTACTACTGAAAAAGAATTTTTTAGCAGTTGTATTTGCTTGTGATAAGTTCAGACCTTATATTGTTGATTCTAAAGTAACTGTTCACACTGATTGTCGGTGTCAAAACCGGGGGATCTCGGGTAGTGGGTCCCGAACTGTGCGTCTAGGCCGGATGGTAACAGGAGGCAGGGAACACGATGTTTTACCCAGGTTCGGGCCCTCTTGATGGAGGTAAAACCCTACGTCCTGCTTGATTAATATTGATGATATGGGTAGTACAAGAGTAGATCTACCACGAGATCAAGGAGGCTAAACCCTAGAAGCTAGCTTATGGTATGATTGTTGTATATGGAGTTGATTGCCTACGGACTACAACCCTCCGGTTTATATAGACACCGGATAGGGTTAGGGTTACATAGAGTCGGTTACAATGGTAGGAGATCTTGAATATCCGCATCGCCAAGCTTGTCTTCCACGCCAAGGAAAGTCCCATCCGGACACGGGACGAAGTCTTCAATCTTGTATCTTCATAGTCCAGGAGTCCGGCTGAAGGTATAGTCCGGCTACCCGAACACCCCCTAATCCAGGACTCCCTCAGTAGCCCCTGAACCAGGCTTCAATGACGACGAGTCCGGCGCGCAAATTGGCTTCGGCATTGCAAGGCGGGTTCCTCCTCCAAGTCCTTCATAGAAGATTGTAAACACCAAGAGTAGTGTCCGGCTCTGCAAAAATAAGCTTCCACATATTGCCATAGAGAGAATAATATTAACACAAATCAAATCTGTTGACGTATTCCGCAGTGCATCATCACACTACAGCCAAGTCCTTCACTCGAATCGTTTTCACTCTTCCACCTCAGCGTGTTTTGCGAGGCAGTTTCCTTGGCACGTCTTGTTAAAGCAGAGATCGTGTGCCCCCCTTTTACGGGATTCTCATCAATACGGACGTGGGTAACCCAATCGTGCCCGTTAGCATGTTTTCTTGATTAAAGGCGAGTCCCAAACGGTTACAGGGAGGGCTCCTGGTATTCAACCTTTTATAAAGGGACTAGGGCCTTACTCCTTTTCTCCAATCCCAAAACAAGTTCGCCTGTCGCCTCGAGTTCCAACACCCTAGGCTTCAAATTCCGGGCGCCTCAGACCTTCGACAATGTCCGGTTCCGACCTTCAAGGCCGATGGATGCCCTCCTCCGTCACGGAGGAGGACGTGCTAAAGTTGAGAGAGGCTAAGTTCTTGACCGCCGAAATTTCGCATAGGTTGCCTGCTCAAAGGCAGGCTATTCCCAGTCCCCAGCCCGGTGAGAGCATAGTGTTCATGTCTCACTTCCTTCGGGGGTTAGGCTTCCCGATGGATCCCTTCGTGAGGGGGCTGCTGTTTTATTACAGGCTGGAATTTCATGACTTAGCTCCGGAGTCCATCCTCCACATTTCCTCATTCATCGTTGTGTGCGAAGCGTTCCTCCGTGTTACTCCTCACTTCGGATTATGGCTCAAGACTTTTGGAGTGGAGCCGAAGATGATCGAGGGACGACGCGCAGAGTGCGGAGGCGCTGTCATAAGTAAGAATGCTAATGCTCCATGGCCTGAGGGCTCCTTTCAAGATGAGCTCGGCTTGTGGCAACGAGAATGGTTCTATATCACTGCTCCCAGGAGCGCCAAGTGGGCGGCGCCTCCTGCCTTTCGCTCGGGTCCCCCATCACGGCTAGCGTCATGGGTCAACAAAGGATTAGATTGGGGGTTATCCAAAGACGTGCCCTTGTTGCGGGGCCGCATCAGGGATCTCTTAGAAAGAGACCTCAACCTGGTCAAGGTGACGCAGGTCATGCTGATTCGCCGAACACTGCCCGGCAAACGTCGCTCCCTTCGTCTGTGGGAGTTTAATCCGGAGGGACCACGAGCTCTCCATCATTTTATGGGCGCAACGCCCGTGGAGATGTATAAACTGTTATTCGGATCACAAATGATGTGTCCGGATTTGACCGAGGACGCAGGCCTAAGCTGCAATCGCCCGGATACCAAAGTAAGTAACCTTGTGCCCGAACCTACTATCCATATAATCGTCATAAACTTGCCCCTAAAGGAGCTGTCCTTTTAAACAGGAGTGGATAGCGAAGGCAAAGCTGATCAGGTGTCTGGCTCCCCTTCCCGAAACCAGGCCAAATCCCGTGCTTGTCAGGATGTTGAAGATAATGGCTTTGGAGGGAAGTAAGGGGAAGGACAAGGGAACTATGGCCTCCTCGAAGGAGGCTGCTCTGAACGGAGGAACCAACAATTCCTCTCCCAAGGGGAAGAAGAGGGCCGCCTCTGACGACCCGGAGACCATGGCCCCGAAGCGGGGGAGAAAATCCTCGTCAGAGGGTCCGACACCGGGGAGTTCCTCGGCCGAACTACGCCCTCAAAGGGATCAGCCCTCCAGCGAGCCATAAGTAGAGGGAGGTTTTCCTTTTGAGGGATGAGAGAAATCCTTGATTTATATCTGAGAAGATTAACCGAAATTTTACCTTGTAGCTCGGACCTCAGCCATTCTCAGCAGAGCTCATCTTCGGGGGATCTTCTTCCGGAGATGATGGAGAGCGGGATGCCTCCCCCTGCCGTACCGCCTAGCGAGGCGGGCGACCCTGAGGTGTCGTCGCGGAGGGTTTCTCTGAATCCGGCAGGGGCGGAAGATAGCTATGTGCCCCCCCAAGGCTCTCCGCGTCCGGCCTTCGAAAGAGGCCATAGGACAAGTCCGGCACCGTCTGGTGCTCGACCGGAGGAGCTAAAGGTTCTGCTGGGGCGAGCTTCCATCTCAAAGGAGCACCGTGCATTGATGGGCACGGTGATTGAAAGGATTTCATCCGCAGAAAGCGGATTGCATGAGGTCGTCAAAAGTTTACTGACGGGTTTTGAGGTACGTTAGATAATGTACACTTTTGTCAGTTGCGCATAAGTAAGGTGCGCCCTGTGTAGATAGTAGCCCCTGAGACTCTGCGCATTGTCAAGAAATGACGGCACGCAGAGGATCATAATCCCAGGTCTAAGATGTCTCCTTTGAATGTAGGTGGCGAGGTGTCCGGAATCAAGCCAAACTGATGATGTGGCTGAACTAAAGCGGCAACTGGACGTGGCAGATGTCGACATCGCGCTTGTCAACAAGCGGCTTGATGAGTCTCAAGGTATGTAATTCTTCGGGTGGCATCAGGTAAGAGGAGCTTCATGCCAGTGTCTTACAATGTGTGTGCTCGACGCAGATGGTACGGCCGCCATGGAGAATCTTAGGGCAGAACTTGCCTGAGCTAAGGAGCAAGCCAGAAAAAGCGATGCAGCTGCCGAGAAGGCCCTTGAAGAGCTGAGAGCCGAATAGGCTGCTCATTGCCGAAGCAAGGAGGAGATGGCCGAGATGGACGAAAAGTTAAAAAGTGCTACCGACCGTTGCAGACTTCTTGAAAAAGAAGACCAGGCGAAACAGACGGACTTAGAGAAGGCCGTTGCCAATGCCAAGGACGCACGCTCTACGATGAGAGCTGCGAAGGAGGAGCTGCGTCAGGCCGAACAGATTGCGGCTGGAAAGCCCTTTATGCTGCAAAGGAAATTTTGTGATCCGAAGTTTGCTCCGTTGGACCGGATGTGGAGTGTGGAGGATACCTATCTGGACTTGGCAGCGAGTGCTGCTGATGCAACCGAACACTTTCAAGATCAGAAAGATCACGAAGTGGAAAAGCTTTTCTGGTCGCAGTTTCACAATCCAGAGCGTCCACTGGCAGTGGATGATCGTTTGGCTCAATGGGCCGAACTGAATAGGTTGTCTGGACTCGCCATGAAGTACGTCATGGGTCACCTGTGGCCGGGGAGATCGGAGCCGAAGAGTTATTTCAGCTTGGTGCGGCAATTCCTTGACGCGGTGCCACGTATAAATGCAATGAAGAGGTCAGCATGCATAGAGGGCGCTAGGATGGCTCTTGCCCGTGTTAAGACATACTGGGCAGAGATTGAGACCACCATTGTTGCGTCCTGAGATTCGGACAAAAGCCGAGTACCCTCCGAGCACTATTTTCAGGAAGTTCTTGAAGGCGCTCGTGTAATAGAGACGCAGTGCCCGAAAGATGCTATGTTATGATAGCATATGTATTTATAAAGTAATATTTTGATAAACTGTAGTGGCCTTTTTTATACTTGTGCCTCCAAGTATTGGGAACACCTCATGTGCGGCCGTTTTAAGATATATATATATATATATATATATATATATATATATATGTGTGTGTGTGTGTGTGTGTGTGTGTGTGTGTGTGTGTGTGTGTGTGTGTGTGTGTGTGTGTATAGAATCTAAAAGATGGCAGTCGTTGGCTTCAGCCCCCATGCACATAGTGCGGGGGTGCTCGCAGAAGACACATTTTCACACTTAACCCAATGTCTTGGTCCTACAAAGGAGGTGATAGCGCAGCGGGCCAGGCAACCGGACTATAATGCTTTAACACTTTCACTTAGCCACAGGAGTTTGACAATGAGACTCTTTAGGTAGCTCCTTGGTGGCAATTGCGCTCGTCCGAATTCGGGGCGCGTATGTGCCTGACCGGGAAGCGGCCCTTCTTTAAAGCGGAGGAATCCGATAGATTCCGATAGGTCATCGAGTGGCTGACCATTCTCACGCTACATCATGACAGTCAGTTTTCTGCTTTTTCTACTGAGGTGCTCGCCCGGCCGAACCGGGGGCACAATGTAGTAGTTCTCCTGGTGCTACCTTAGCCGATAGAGCAGAACGTAAGGTAGCCGAACTCAGGAGCCGGGCAACCCAACATTTGACCAAAGACATGATTCGGAGTTGATGCATGTAATGCCAAAACTCGCGACGCCGAACACTCCCTAAGGTGTTCGGTCTTTATGAGTGCGGGCGAAACAACACTCTTTATTAAAAAAGCCCCTAGTGTCCAGGTACGTGCAAAAATTCTGACGTGGCCACATGCCAAGACGCCAGCCTCCTCCTTGTTTATATCAGAAAGAAAAAACCAGGGGATGTTTAGCAACAAGAGACAGTAAAAAAAGTCTACGCGGGGTCTTAATCTAAAAAGAATCCTTTAGGACGGGTCCCTACTGCACGTCTGCGCCTGTGTCTCCGTTGTGCCGTGTCCTGGACGGGCGCCGCATGACGTTCATCTGTAAAAGAGAGGAACTGAGTTGAAAACGGGTCATGCCGAAAAAAGTTTAAAATAAGCAAAGTATAAAGTAAGATATATAAGATTGAGCTTTATTGACTCTTATTGTATATGCGTGGAGCCCCTAGTGCGGGGGTATATGGCTTCTAGGCCTGCATCAATGGTGATTTTGCACCGAACTCGTCCATCCGCGTTCGTGGTCTTGAATGACCTATTTCGAAGTTTCTTTTGGCCGGTGAGGCCATTTTGCTGTGGGGCTGTCAAAGCGGACGCACAGTCCTCCGCTTGGGAAGGCGCACTTTAGTGCTTCCCCTTCAAAGAGATGATGCCTCGTGGACTGGGCATCTTAAGCGTAAGAGATGCATAGTGCGGTATTGCGTTAAAGCGAGCGAAAGCTTCACGTCCCAGTAGTGCTTGAAAGCGACTTGAGAACGGGACGATATGGAAGGTCAGCTTTTCGCGGCTGAGGTTATCGGCAGAGCCGAATATGACTTCGAGCCAGAGAAAACCCATACAATGGGTGTTCGGACCAGGTATTACCCCTTGAAAGGAGGTTTTGCTGCGGCGGATTCTTGCTGGGTTTATTCCCATGTGCTGGATTGTATCCTGATATATCAGGTTTAGTCCACTGTCGCCATCCATAAGGACATTTGAAAACTGGAGTCCGCCAATTATTGGATCGAGTATCAAGGCAGTCCAGCCTACATTCTTGATATTCCTAGAATAATCTAGCTGATCGAAGATGATCGGTTTTGACAACCAGTGGCAGGATCCTTTGGGCCGTGTGGTGCGTACCTTTACGGGCACCGCACGTTTTGTTATGTGAAGTGAGTTCACGGTTTTTACTTCTTGTGGGAAGTTCTTTTGTTTCCTGGTGCTCTACTTTTGGGGTTTGTCCTCGTCTTCGCTTAGTGTGTCGAGCCCCTTGTGTTCGGCATTGAGTCTGCCGGATTGTTTGAAAGCCCAACAGTCTCTGTGGGTATGGTTAGCAGGCTTCCCAGGAGTACTGTGTATCTGACATATCCTGTCCAGGATTTTACTTAGGTTGGATGGATCATCCCTGTTATCCTGGGGGGCGATTTTTCCTGATTTTGTCGTGAGCCTTTGAATCCGGCATTGACTGTCGTGCTCTTCCGACTTTTGTCCTTAGTCCAGCGAAGGTCCTTGTTGCGTCGCGGTTTTCCTTTTCCATCCCTAGTTTCGGATGTACTTGGGTCGCTGGGGCTGCACCTTGCCAACCAACTGTCCTCCCCTGCACAAAAGCGGGTCATGAGGCTTGTTAGTGCGGCCATTATTCTTGGCTTTTCTTGGCCGAGGTGTCTGGCGAGCCATTCGTCTCTGACGTTATGCCTGAAAGCTGCTAAGGCTTCAGCGTCCGGACAGTCGACTATCTGATTCTTTTTAGTGAGGAATCTATTCCAGAACTGCTGAGCTGATTCTCCGGGTTGTTGAGTTATGTGACTAAGATCGTCTGCATCCGGAGGGCGGACATAGGTCCCTTGAAAGTTTGCTCGGAAAGCATCCTCGAGCTCTTCCCAGCTTCCAATTGTGTTTTCGGGAAGGCTTTTAAGCCAATGTCGGGCTGGCCCTTTAAGCTTAAGGGGTAGATATTTTATGGCGTGGAGATCATCTCCTCTAGCCATGTGTATGTGGAGGATATAATCCTCGATCCAGACTCCAGGGTTTGTTGTTCCATCATATGCCTCTATGTTTACAGGTTTGAATCCCTCTGGGAATTCATAGTCCAGGACCTCATCGGTGAAACATAGGGGTGTGCGGCGCCCCTGTATTTGGGTGTGCCGGATTCTGATGATGGCTTCATAGCGTTGCTTACGAGAGCTTGCTTTCTTGGCCCATAAATGGACCTGACTGGGCCATGATGCGAATCCTTAGGTGGGTCGCATGCCGATTTAGGTGCGGCGCCGCTTGCCGCTTTATGGGATCGTCTATCCGACCGTGTGGCTTTTTCATTTTTTGAATGCGAGGGCTCTAGGGCCTCTTCGTCGAATTCAGGCAATAGCTTTCTTTTCGGATAGCTTTTAGTGCGGCGACTGTCGCCGTACTTATCTGTGGTGTTGATTATTTTGCTCCATCTAATCCGGAGTGCGTCTTTCGCTGTTTTTAGCTTTCGCTTCTGCTTCTTTAGGCTGCGTGCAGTTGCAACGAGCCTCTCGTGGAGGTTCTACTGCTCCATAGGTTTATTCGGCGTGAGGTCGTCCGGAATGCCGTTTTCGTCAGAGGAGGGATGTTCGGTTTCTCTATCTATGTTGCCCTGTTCGGACGGTTGCTCTAAGGCCTGCTAGTCGTCTACCAGCTCATCCTGCTCTATGGCTGGGTTTTGTTGAGGCGGGGCTTGGGTCGGCATTTACGCTGATGCTTTGATTGCTTTTCGGGGGGTCGATCTCCCGTCCCATCCCCTTTTTCCTCATTGTCGCTTCCTTTAGGGGTATCCACCATGTACACATCGTGAGATGAGGTGGCTGTCCAATGCCCTATGGGCGTTGGTTCGTCGGTATCTCCTGCATCGTCATCCATGCTGTCGATGTCTCCGGAGTCGAAGTTGAGCACGTCGTTTAAATTGTCGACAGTGGCTACCAAGTGGGTGGTGGGTGGGCTTTGAATTTCTTCATCGTCCGTATCCCATCCTCGTTGATCGTAGTTCGGCCAGGGCTCTCCTGATAAGGAGAGAGTCTTGAGAGAGTTCAGGATATCGCCACAAGGCGAGTGCTGAAAGATGTCTGCGGTGGTGAACTCCATTATCAGCGCCCAATTGGATTCGCTTGGCAGGGGCGCGGGGGGTTCGGAATCCGGGGAGGAGTCCGGATCCTCAGAGTCACGGGTCGTGTAGAGTGCGGGGCTAGCGTTTGGCTCGATCGCTTTCGAGATCGCAGCCCCCAAGGTGACGTCCAACCGTTCATCCTCAATTGGTGCAATAGGCTCCGAGTTAGGGGTCGGAGCCGATGCGTGTGCGGCCTCCAGGACACTGTCCGGGGGCAGAGCTAGATCATGCCCCTCGAGATAGTGCGGCGCGCTTGGCCGTGGCTCGAGCCCGTCGAAGATCAAGTCTCCGCGGATGTCAGCCGTGTAGTTTAAGCTTCCAAACCTGACTTGATGGCCAGGGGCGTAGCTTTCGATCTGCTCCAAGTGGCCGAGCGAATTGGCCCGCAAAGCGAAGCCGCCGAAGACGAAGATCTGTCCGGGGAGAAAAGTCTCACCTTGGACCATATCGTTGTTGATGATCAAAGGAGCCATCAGGCCTAAAGGCGACGACACAGAGGAACTCTCAATGAAAGCACCAATGTCGGTGTCAAAACCGGCGGATCTCGGGTAGTGGGTCCCGAACTATGCGTCTAGGCCGGATGGTAACAGGAGGCAGGGAACACGATGTTTTACCCAGGTTCGGGCCCTCTTGATGGAGATAAAACCCTATGTCCTGCTTGATTAATATTGATGATATGGGTAGTACAAGAGTAGATCTACCACGAGATCAAGGAGGCTAAACCCTAGAAGCTAGCTTATGGTATGATTGTTGTATATGGAGTTGATTGCCTACGGACTACAACCCTCCGATTTATATAGACACCGGATAGGGTTAGGGTTACATAGAGTCGGTTACAATGGTAGGAGATCTTGAATATCCGCATCGCCAAGCTTGTCTTCCACGCCAAGGAAAGTCCCATCCGGACACGGGACAAAGTCTTCAATCTTGTATCTTCATAGTCCAGGAGTCCGGCTGAAGGTATAGTCCGGCTACCCGAACACCCCCTAATCCAGGACTCCCTCACTGATCATGTTGCTATTAAATATCTTATGGAAAAGAAAGATGCTAAACCTAGGCTTATTAGATGGGTTCTCTTGCTACAAGAATTTGATTTGCATATTATTGATAGAAAGGGAGCGGAGAACCCCCTTGCAGACAACTTATCTAGGTTAAAGAATATTCTCGATGACCCACTACCTATTGATGATAGCTTTCCTGATGAACAATTAGATGTCATAAATGCTTCTCGTACTGCTCCATGGTATGCTGATTATGCTAATTACATTGTTGCTAAATTTATACCACCTAGTTTCACATACCAACAAAAGAAAAAGTTTTTCTATGATTTAAGACATTACTTCTGAGATGACCCACACCTTTTTCTGTTATTGAACCATTTGATGTTTGGGGATTTGATTATATGGTACCGTTTCCTTTCTCTAATGGGTATACACATATTTTAGTTGTTGTTAATTACGTTACTAAGTGGGTAGAAGCTATTCCAACTAGTAGTGATGATCATAACACCTCTATTAAGATGCTTAAAAAGTTATTTTTCCGAGGTTTGGAGTCCCTAGATACTTAATGATTGATGGTGGTTCACATTTTATTCATGGTGCTTTTCATAATGCTTGATAAGTATGATGTTAATCATAGAATTGCGTCTCCTTATCATCCACAGTCTAGTGGTCAAGTAGAACTGAGTAATAGGGAGCTTAAATTAATTTTGCAAAAGACTGTTAATAGATCTAGAAAGAATTGGTCCAAGAAACTTGATGGTGCATTATGGGCTTATAGAACTGCATATTAAAATCCTATGGGTATGTCTCCGTATAAAATGGTTTATGGAAAGCAGGTCACTTACCTCTCGAACTAGAACATAAGGCATATTGGGCCATTAAAGAGCTCAATTATGATTTCAAAATTGCCGGTGAGAAGAGGCTTTTTGACATTAGCTCACTTGATGAATGGAGAACCCAGGCTTATGAGACTGCCAAACTGTTTAAAGAAAAAGTTAAAAGATGGCATGACAAAAGGATACAAAAGCGTGAGTTTAATGTAGGTGATTATGTTTTGCTATACAACTCTCGTTTAAGATTTTTTGCAGGAAAACTCCTCTCTAAATGGGAAGGTCCTTACGTCATCGAGGAGGTCTATCGTTCTGGTGCCATAAAAATCAACAACTTCGAAGGCACAAATCCCAGGGTGGTGAACGGTCAAAGAATCAAACATTTTATCTCAGGTAATCCTATAAATGTTGAAACTAATGTTATTGAAACCATAACCCTGGAGGAATACATAAGGGACTCTTTCCAGAACGTTCCAGACCCCGAAAAGGAAGAGGTATGTGGTATGGTAAGTATACCGACTCCAAAACAGTTCTGATAGCATTTTTCTCCGTTTTGGAATATTTAAGAAAATAGGAAAATAAGTAGTCCGGGAAGGACAC
>NC_041386.1:471848910-471858178 GCF_002162155.2 Triticum dicoccoides
TGCCCCCTGCCTCGTGGGCATCTCGTGTGCTCTCCGGACTCCGTTTTCTTGCACGATACTTCTTTTGGTCGGTAAAAAATCATTATATAATCTCCCGAAGGTTTTGACCACCGTATAACGCAAATATCTCCTGTTTTTGTTTCGAGCTGTTTTGTGCTAGAGTTGTCAAGGCCAGGCATCATGTCGTCTCCTTCCTCCAACAACGAGGGCAATGATGCTTGGCTAATGAAGATAGAGCTGAAGAGAGAAGAACCCGGGGAGATCAACAAGGATGATGGGATCAAGAAGGCCATGGGAGATAAAGTTCTGGCAGTAGAAGACATCCTTCAACCTCATCACAATCTCCTTACCCCAATGGATATTGAAGCTTTCAAGATGATTGAGTTAGCTCGCATTCAAAACAAGTATCTCACAAGTGAAAATATTTTGTTGAAGGAGCATATCATCGCACTCAAGGGCATCATCCGCAAATTGGAGGATCTCCCATGCTCGATGTGCGACTATCCATCATAGCCATCATCTTCTCCACCAACAAAGAAGAACTGACTATCTGGTATGGGCACTCCCCTTGGCAACTGCCAAGCTTGGGGGAGTGCCGCGGTATCGTATCACCATCACACTTTTATCTTTACCGTTTTTCTTAGTTCAATCCTTTTGGTAATATCTTGATCTAGTAGAATAAAGTTTTAAGTATGATCTAGTTTTGAGTTCTCCTTTATGATCCTTCTATGTAATCGAGTCCGTGAGCTATATATAATAAAGATTAGTGTTGAGTCAAGGGCTTTGCCATCTTGCTTTGATCTTGAGGGAATAAAAATAAAAGAGAAGAGAAAGAATAAAAAGAATTAAAGAGATCATATGGATCTTATGGAGAGTAATGACTTCACATATAAAGAGTATGATGAATAAAAGTTATTGAGAGTTGACAAACATAGTTTTGGTCATCGCTGCAATTAATAGGAAGTAATAAAGAAAGAGAGGTTTTCACATATAAATATACTATCTTGGACATCTTTTATGATTGTGAGCACTCATTAACATATGACATGCTAAAGAGTTGATGTTGGACAAGGAAGTCAATGTAATGGGTTATGTTTTCTTACATCCGAAATAAATTATATTGTCATGGATCATCCAACATGTTGAGCTTGCCTTTCCTTCTCATGCTAGCCAAATTCTTTGCACCAAGTAGAGATACTACTTGTGCTTCCAAATATCCTTAGACCCAGTTTTTCCATGAGAGTCCACCATATCTACCTATGGATTGAGTAAGATCCTTCAAGTAAGTTGTCATTGTTGCAAGCAATAAAAATTGCTCTCTAAATACGTATGATTTATTAGTGCGGAGAAAATAAGCTTTATACGATCTTGTGATGTGGAAGAAATAAAAGCGACGGACTGCATAATAAAGATCCATATCACAAGTGGCAATACAAAGTGATGTTCTTTTGCATTAAGGTTTCGTGCATTCAACCATAAAAGCACATGACAACCTCTGCTTCCCTCCGCGAAGGGCCTATCTTTTATTCTTGTCTTATACTTCATACAAGAGTCATGGTGATCTTCACCTTTCCTTTTTACCTTTTATCCTTTGGCAAGCACAATGTGTTGGAAAGATCCTGATATACATAGCTAATTGGATGTGAGTTTTCATGAACTATTATTGTTAACATTACCCTTGAGGTAAAAGGTTGGGAGGCAATACTATAAGCCCCTATCTTTCTCTGTGTCCGATTAAAACTTCATACCCATAAATATTACGTGAGTGTTAGCAATTGTGAAAGACTAAATGATAGTTGAGTATGTGAACTTGCTG
This sequence comes from Triticum dicoccoides, assembly GCF_002162155.2. Taxonomy (NCBI): domain Eukaryota; kingdom Viridiplantae; phylum Streptophyta; class Magnoliopsida; order Poales; family Poaceae; genus Triticum; species Triticum dicoccoides. The sequence goes on from NC_041386.1 coordinate 471,850,727, forward strand.
AAAAGCTCTTATGTTGACTCTTTCCGATGTTATGATAAATTGCAATTGGTTCAATGACTGAGACTATAGTTTGTTAGTTTTCAATGAAGTTTATGATTCATACCTGAAATTGTGAATGAATTGTTACTTTAGCATAAGAGATGATATGACTATATATATATATATATGTTGTTGTTATAAGAATGATCATGATGCCCTCATGTCCGTATTTTATTTTATCAACACCTCTATCTCTAAACATGTGGACATATTTTTTGATTTTGGCTTCCGCTTGAGGACAAGCGAGGTCTAAGCTTGGGGGAGTTGATACGTCCATTTTGCATCATGCTTTTATATGAATATTTATTGCATTATGGGTTGTTATTACACATTATGTCACTATACTTATGCCTATTCTCTCTTATTTTAAGGGTTACATGAAGAGGGAGAATGCCGGCAACTGGAATTCTGGGCTGGAAAAGGAGCAAATATTAGAGACCTATTCTGCACAACTCCAAAAGTCCTGAAACATCACGGGAGCATGTTTCAGAATATATAAAAAATATTGGGCGAAGGAAGTTGTCGGATTTCGGGTTCCGGCAAAACCCTTAAGGTTCGAACCCTGGGGTGCGCACAAAGATCTCTCCCCCTCTCTAGCTCGCGCACTCCACGATCTCACGGCCTATCTCGATGGACCCAAAGAACACGAGACACAAGATTTATACTGGTTCGGGCCACCGTTGTGGTGTAATACCCTACTCCAGTGTGGTGTGGTGGATTGCCTCTTGGGCTGAGGATGAACAGTTACAAGGGAAGAACAGCCTCCTGAGGAGAGGTGTTCTTGTGTTTGGTGAGCTTGTGTGTTCGGGGATCCTCTCCTTCTAGATGAGCCTCTCTTGCTATGATGGTGGCTAGTCCTATATATAGAGGCCCTGGTCCTCTTCCCAAATATTGAGCTGGAAGGGATCCCACAACGGCCAATTCGAAGGGGGACAGCTAGTATGAGCTATCCTGACAAAAGTAGTCTTTGCGTGCCAGAGGCTCTGGTGGTGATGCCGTCTTGGACTCCACGGTGACCTCCGTCCTGCTGGTCTTGGTCTTGTTACACCAATATGGAAACCTTTGCCTGATGCCTCGGGACTCCTTGCCTGCGCTTGCCCCTTTAGCACCAAAGAGGAAATGAGGACACTGCGTGCGCTGGCGCCCGCCTGGCTCCAGTCGTCATGGCTTGTGTCACACAAACCTCGCGTGGTGTCCCTTGCCTTGATCTCTCCGCCCCTCGTGAGTCGGCCTGGTGAGGCCACCCCTGAGGAGGTCTTGCATCGTCCGCCTCGTGAGGCTTGGCCCCTCACGAGGGTCTTGAGTGTTTGCTGGTGAAGATGGGCCATACAGGGCCGCTAGTGGAGCCACGATGTGGGCTGCAGCCAGGCAAGACTGGGGACCCCCGTTCCCAGAACGCCGACAGTAGCCCCTGGGCCCAAGGCGTACTCGGACATGGCTTTAAGGCAAAGCCGAAGTACAAGTGCAGAGCGCCGCGGGCCCCAACAGCCTGCGGCCCCGCTTGTCACGTGGCGATTGATTGGACGTGGGCGTCCCCGCTTCCCTACGCTGCCTCGGCAACTGCCTGACTTGACGAGTCCCTGCTGCATGCAGAAAAAGTCATTATTACCTTAGATCACGGAGGCCAGTGGTTAGCCTCCCCTTGGCTATAAATGGGTAGGGGCGGAGCCCCCGTCGCCCATCTCTCCCTTTGCTTCTCCCGCTCCTTCTTCTTCCTCGCTTCACTGCCAGCAGCGATACCTATGGCGCATGCAAAGAGGCTCTCTGCTGCGGAGAAGGGGAGGGCTCGCCAGGAGGGGCCTGGCTCACCACCGCCCAAGAGGGGGCGCAGCCGTCCCCGCAAGCACACCATGACCCCCGCCGCGGCCCCTCGTGGCCGTGGTGGCGCCTCTTCGCGTGGTGGTGGTCGCCTGAGTCGTGGGGGGGCCGTTGATGAAGGGAGGCGCGCCATGGTTGCGCGGCCGCCCAGGCCGCGCTTCCACTCTACGGAACCCGGCCGACACTTGGCTTCAGCTCCCGTGCTTCTTTGTCGGCAAGCTGCGAGCCAGTGGTTTAGGCGGTCTTTGGCTGCAGGCGGACGGCTGCAGCAGCAAGGCTTCTTGGGTCGCGGTCGAGGTCTCCGCCGCAGGCAACGCAGTCCTAGCCCGCGGTTGGCAGACGTTCGCCCCCACGTGCGGACTAGGTAGGCGATGTGCCCTCCACTTCAAGTACGACGGTGACTCGACCCTCTTCGTGAGGGTATTTGGGGAATATGGTCGCCACGTCGGGTGCTTCCCCAAGGACAACGACCGCAGCGAGGTGCTCGGCCTTGGCGATGGCCGTGATGAGAGTGACAGCGGGCCCGCCCTCGGCGCCGACCATGTCTCGTCCAGCTACGGCGACTCTTCTTCTGGCGACAGCTCCAACAGCGGTGGATACGACTAGCCGCCACGCCCGCTTCGAAGGCGGCAGTGGGTCGTCTCGTCGCCGCTTCGGTGAAGCGTGATGAGGGGTCTGGCTGAGCTCAGGAGAGCACCACGGGCCCGTCCTCGCAACCTACCGCGGGAGCACATTTCGCTTTTGTTTCGTTCTTCATTTCCTTCCTACATTAAGAGAGAGACAAGTATGGGGCCCCGTTGGGGCGTGCAACAATTATGATTTCTAAGTGGCTGTGCTATGTTTATCATTCCTGTGTTGTGCTGCAGCGTCATGTTTTATGTATGCGCATAGGAATAACTTAGCTTCATGCGCCTGAAGTAGGTTCCGCCTTGCGAGATGCGCGTTCCCCAATGCCCGACGAGGCCTCCTGTGCTCGGAAGGCGCCCGAGAGCTGCAAAAATTTGTTAGGTGTCGGATTTCGGGTTCCGACAAAACCCTTGAGGTCCGAACAATGGGGTGCACACGAAGATCTCTCCCCCTCTCTAGCTCGCATACTCTACGATCTCACGACCTAGCTCGATGAACCCACAGAACATGAGACACAAGATTTATACTGGTTTGGGCCACCATTGTGGTGTAATACCCTACTCCAGTGTGGTGTGGTGGATTGCCTCTTGAGCTGAGGATGAACAGTTACAAGGGAAGAACAGCCTCGCGAGATGAGGTGTTCTTCTGATTGGTGTGCTTGTGTGGTTGAGTCGGAATCCGCTCTCCCTCCGATTACCTCCTATAGTGGTGGCTAGTCCTATTTATAGAGGCCCTGGTCCTCTTCCCAAATATTGAGCGGGAAGGGATCCCACAATGGCCAAATTCGAAGGGAGATAACTAGTACAAGCTATCCTGACAAAAGTAGTCTTCGCCTGCCAAAGGCTCTGGTGGTGACGTCGTCTTGGGCTCCACGGTGACCTCCGTCCTGCCATCCTGCTGGTCTTGGTCTTCTTGCACCGATACGGAAACCTTTGCCTGATGCCTCGGGACTCCTCGTCTGTGCTTGCCCCTTTAGCACCAAATAGGAAACAAGGACATTGCGCACGCTGGCGCCTGGCTGGTTCTAGTCGTCATTGCTTGCGTCACAGGAACCTTGCGAGGTGCCCCTTGCCTTGATCTCTCCACCCCTCGCGAGCTAGCCTGGCAAGGCCGCTCCTGAGGAGGTCTTGCGTCGTCCACCTCGCGAGGGTCTTGAATGTTTGCTAGTGAAGATGGGCCGTGCAGGGCCGCCGATGAAGCCACGCTGCGGGCCGCAGGCAGGCAAGTCTGGGGACCCCCTTTCCCAGAATGCCGACAGTAGCCCCTGGGCCCAAGGCGTGCTCGGGCTTGGCTTCGAGGCGAAGCCAAAGGGCAAGTGCGGAGCGCCGAGGGCCCCAACATCCTGCAGCCATGGTTGGCGCGTGGCGACTGATTGGACGTGGGCGTCTCCGCTTCCCTACGCTGCCTCGGCAACTGCCCGACATGACGGGTCCTTGCTGCATGCAGAAAAAAGATCATTATTACCTTAGATCATGGAGGCCGGCGGTTGGCCTCCCCTTGGCTATAAATGGGAAGTGGGGGCGGAGCCCCCGTCACCCGTCTCCTCCTTGCTTCCCCCGCTTCTTCTTCTTCCTTGCTCTACTGCCGGCAGTGGCACCAATGGTGCCTGCGAAGAGGCTCTTGGTTGAGGAGAAGGGGAAGGCTCGTCAGGAGGGGGCTGGCTCACCGCCGCCCAAGAGGGGGCATGGCCGTCCCCGCAAGCACACTGTGACTCCCGCCACGGCCCCTCGCGGCCGCGGCGGCGCCTCTTCTCGCGACTGCAGACGCCCAGGTCGTGGTAGTCCTGTTGATGAGGTGAGGCGTGCCGTGGTTGCACGGCCCCCTCGGCCGCGCTTCCACTCGACGGAGGTGATGCCAGAGTTCATCGTGTGGTTGCAGAACCTGGCCGGCACTTGGCTTCAGCTTCCGCACTTCTTTGTCAGCGAGCTGCCTACCACTGGTGCAGGCGGTCTTTGGCTGCAGGCGGACAGCTGCTGCAGCAAGGCTTCTTGGGTCGTAGTCGAGGTCTCCGCCACGGGCAACGCGGTCCTGACTCACGGCTGGCAGACGTTCGCTCACGCACGTGGCCTGGGCAGGTGGTGTGCCCTCCACTTCAGGTATGATGGCGACGCGACCCTCTTTGTGAGGGTATTTTGGGAAGATGATCGTCGCGTCGGGTGCTGCCCCAAGGACAACGATGGCGACGAGGTGCTCGGCTTGGCGATGGTCGTGACGAGGAGGAGGGCGGCTTCGTCCTCGGCGTCGGCCATGGCTCGTCCAGCTACGGCGGCTCCTCTTCCGACAACAGCTCCAGCATTGGCGGCTACGACCAGCCTCCGCGCCCGCTTCGAAGGTGGCAGCGGGTCGTCCTATCGCCGCGCTCCGGTGAAGCGCGAGGAGGGCTCTGGCTAAACCTGGGAGAGCGCCTAGGGCCCGTCCTCGCGACCCGTCACGGGAGCACGTCCCGCTTTTGTTTTGTTCTTCCTGTCCTTCCTGCATTCGAGAGAGACAAGTATGGGCCCCTACAAGGGGTGTAACAATTATGATTTCTAACTAGCTATGCTATGTTTATCATTATTGTGTTGTGTTGCAGCATCATGTTTTATGTATGTGCGTAGAATAACTTAGCTCGAGGCACCCGAAGTAGGTTTCGCCTCGCGAGATGCGCGTTCCCCAATGCCTGATGAGGCCTCCTATGCCCGAGAGGCGCCTGAGAACTGCAAAAATTCGTTAGGGAATCCTTATTCTTCTAGACCCTGGTCGTAGGCACTGCCAGCCATAACCCAGTGCTTCGCATCACGGTACCCAGGGGGCACGGATTGAGAGGGGAGCATTAGCTCACGAGCTCGAGCGAGGGTGCCTTGCGAAAGACAAGAAAACGAAACCACAAGGGAGAGGACGGGTCAAAAATGAGGAACCGAGGGCAGAAAAGGAGGCAACAAGGACAACGGAACCAGACCAGCAAGGAACACCAGAAAGAAAATTCTCACTCCGAAAAGGGGGCAACCAAATGCGGAAAGCAAATGAAAAGCCGCGTCCGGCACCTAGTCTAGTCTTCTTGTCTTCTCACCAGCGCAAAGCTAAGTGCTGCCACTAGGCGTGGGAGGGAGCCCCCGAGGCCCGAGGGCGGCACTCCTGAGACTCCGGGGCATGTACTGCCCCACTCATTATTACGTGAGAGTGTCACGAGCGGAGATTATTCACAGGCACTGGGCCTTGCTTCACAGGCACCAGGCCTTGCTTCAGGGGTAGAACTTCCGGAGGTGCTAGGTGTTCCAGGCGTTCTGGATGGGGATCCGGTCCTGTGTCTCCAGGCGCACGGTGCCAGGCCTGGAGACGTGGGCGACCCGAAATGGGCCCTCCCACATGGACGAGAGCTGGTGCAGCCCTTCCCTGGAGAGCACCCGACTCAGGACAAGGTCACCCACCTCGAGCGTCCTAGAGCGGACGTTGTGGCAGTGGTACCGCCGCAGCGCCTGCTAGTACCTCGCAGCTCGGAGCGACGCTTCTCGACGGCGTTGCCCCCCCCCCCAGCATGAGATCCATCCCCCGCATGGCGTCCTGCCGCATTTCATCAAACGCCAGGACCCGCTCGGAGCGATGCCTGACCTCGTGTGGGAGAACCGCTTATGCTCCGTAGACGAGGAAGAACGGGGTCTCGCCTATCGGCCTGGTGGCGATGGTGAGGATGGACCACAACACAGACTGGAGCTCATCGTGCCAGCCTCTGCCGCATGCCTCAAGCTTCTTCTTAAAGGTCCTTGTCTTGAGGCCCCTCAGGACCTCCACGTTGGCACATTCGGCCTGGCCGTTGCTCCTGGGTGCGCCACGGAGGCATAGCAGATCTGCATTCCAAGGTTAGCACAATACGTTTTGAAGAGATTGCAAGTGAACTGCAAGCCCTTGTCGGTGATGATGCGATTAGGGACCCCAAATCGGCTTACGACGCCCTTGATGAACTTGACTGCTGACCCAGCTGGGATGGTGCGGACAGCTTCCACTTCCGCCCATTTGGTGAACTTGTCAATAACGACGTAGAGATAGCGGTAGCCTCCAGGCGCTCGAGGGAATGGGTCCAGGATATCCAGCCCCTAGACCGCTAATGGACATGAGAGCAGGATAGTCTGGAGGTCCTAAACAGGCTGGTGGATCTGCTTGGCATGGAACTGGCAGGCCTTGCAGGATTTCACCATCTCGGCCACGTCATTGAGTGTTGTGGGCCAGTAGAACCCACTGCGGAAGGCCTTGCCGACTAGGGTGCGCGACGAGGAGTGGTGCCCGCAGTCCCCGCCGTGTTTGTCGGCCAGCAGCTCATTCCCCTGTTCCCTGGAAATGCATTGCAGAGAAACATCATTTGGCCGCTTCCTGTATAGCTCACCGTCCTAAATGCAGTATGTCGTAGCCTGTTGGGCCACACGCTCCGCGTATTCCTCCTTCTCCGCCAACGTGCCTTTCGTTAGGTGCGCCTTGAACTCCTCAATCCAGCACCCCTCCCGAGGCTCGAGCGCTAAGAGGAGGCACGCTCCTGAGGTCGGGCCACAGGCGGGGGCTCCCGAGGCTGGAGGCTGGGGGAGTTCCTCCTAAGATGGCACCAGCTCCGCAGGCGGAGGCGCTGCCGAGGGCTTGAAGAGCCGCTCCTCGAAGACGCCTGGCTCTTGGGGCAGCCGCTTGGATGCTCTTCTGGCGATGTCATTGGCCTCTTTGTTGGTGCCACGAGGCACATGCTGTAGTTCCAGACCTAGGAACTACTTCTCCATTTTGCGCACCTCCGCGAGGTATGCCTCCATGTGCTCATCCTTTGGCTCGTACACCTTGTTGGCGAAGTTGACGGGGAGCTGCGAGTCTCCATTGACGGTGAGGCGCCTTACTCCCAAGGCCACCGCCGCTTTGAGGCCGGCAATGAGACCCTCATACTCTGCGATGTTGTTGGAGACCTTCTCACCCCGCTAGAAGCAAAGCTGCACGACATAGTAAAGCTTGTCCTGAGTG
>NC_041386.1:471858407-471877087 GCF_002162155.2 Triticum dicoccoides
CCGTGCGAACGTGCCATCGAAGTACATGACCCATCCATCGGGCGCTTCACTTCCTGGCGAGAGGGATCGGTTCTCGCCTGCTTCAAGCTCCGGGGTGTCGATCCATTCTGCCACAAAGTCGGCGAGTGCAGCCCCCTTGATGACTCTGGTTGTGCTGAACTCCAGGTCGAACGCTTGTAGCTCGATGTTCCATTCGGCGACCCTTCCCGCAACATTGGGGCTTCTTAGCACTCTCTCCAATGGGTAAGCTGAAACGACCTTGATGGGGTGACCTTGGAAGTAGTGGCGCAGCTTGCGCGAAGCCACTAGGAGCGCGAGGAAGAGCTTCTGAGGCATGGGGTATCATGCCCTCGCATCTTGCAGGACCATGCTGACGAAGTATACCGAGTGCTCAACAAGGGTGGGAGAGATGACGGATTTTTTGGCTCCCGGGGGCTGAGGTGTTTCCTGCGGGTTTCCAGCTCCTGGGGCTTGATGACTTGTCGGGGCTGCCGCTGTCTCAGGAGCATCCCCTTGGTGTTGAGCTACCTCATCCGGCTCGGCGACTTCACTTGGCGGGTCCTCGACCTCGGGCCCTTCCCTGAGGGCCACCAGCGCCGCACTGGTGGAGTGGGGTGTGGCAGACAGGGAGTACCAAGGGCTCGCAAGGACGAGGCGCCACCATCACCGGCGGGCTGGTCAAGTATCTCTTGAGGTCTTGAAATGCCAGGTCGGCCTCGGGGGTCCACTCGAACGGACCCTTCTTCTTCATCAGCTTGAAGAACGGCAATGTGCGCTCCCCTAACTTGGAGATGAAGTGCCCCAATGAAGTCACGCAGCCTGCAAGCTTCTACATCTCCTTGAGGTTTTGTGGTGGGCTCATGTCTTTGACTGCCTTGACCTTCTCTGGGTTGGCCTCGATCCCCCTATGAGACACGAGGAAGCCCAGCAGCTTGCCCGAAGGGACACCAAACACGCACTTCTCCTGGTTGCGCCATACGTCCACCTGGCGTAGGCTCGCCAAGGTCTCCTCCAGGTCCTGAATCAGAGTTCTTGCCTCCCGAGACTTCACCACAATGTCGTCGGCATAGGCCTTAGCGTTTCTTCTGAACTGCTGCCCCAAGGCAATGTGCATCAGTCGCTGGAAGGTCGCTCCTGCGTTGTGCAGTCCGAACGGCATGCAGGTGTAGCAGTACACCCCGCACGGGGTCAGGAAAGCTGTCTTCTCCTCATCTTCCACCACCATCTTGATCTGGTGGTAGCTTGAGAACGCGTCCAGGAAACATAGCAGATCGCACTCGGCGGTGGAGTCGATAATCTGGTTGATGCGCGGCAGCGGGAATGGGTCTTGAGGGCAAGCCTTGTTGAGGTTGGTGAAGTCAACACACATGCGCTCCTTCCCTCCTTTCTTCGGCACGACGACCGGATTCGCCAGCCACTCTGGGTACCGTACTTCATGAACGACACCCGCTGCCTCCAGCTTGCGGGTTTCCTGAACAATGAAGGACCACTTCTCCGTGGATTGCCGCCTTGCCCTCTGCTTCATAGGGTGCACATTGGGGCATACCCTCAAATGATGCTCGATCACTTTTCTCGGGACCCCAGCCAGCTGCTTGTGTTCCCAGGCGAATACTTCCCTGTTCGCCCGCAAGAAGTCCACCAACTCTTTTTCTTGATCTGGGGCGAAGTTGGCGCCTATGGTAAAGGTGGCGCCAGAGGCCCCGTCCTTGTCGACCGGTATCTGCTTCATCTTGGCTTGACCTTGAGTGAACAACTGCTTCTTGGTCGGCGCAGTCCCCTTGGTTCTGGACACTGCCTTGTTGGTCGGGCAAGCTGCCACCGTGGCCCTGAAGGCGAGTTTGAGGGCCGCCATGGCTTCCTTGGTGTCTCCGACCACGATGAGGACGTCCTTGCTTCCTGGCATCATCATGAGGTTGTAGGCAGGATGAGTGGCTGCCATGGACTGGGCCAACGCTAGGTAACCGAGGATGGCATTGTACGGTAAACCGATGCGGGCAATGTCAAAGTCGATCAGCTCGGTGCGGTAGTTGTCGCGTGTGCCGAAAGTCAAGGGGAGGCGGATCTGCCCCAGGGGGCGGAGGAGCCGCCACCGACCCTGGAAAAAGGCTTGCTGGGGCAGAGCCGCTCAAGTGGTATGTGAAGGAGGCTGAAAGCCTCCACGGAGAGGACATTGAGGCCGGCGCCGCCGTCGATGAGGGTCTTGGTAACGGCTACGCCGCAGATGGTGGGCGTGCAAAGCATCGGAAGCACGCCTGAGCCGACGGTGTTGACTGGATGATCCCCCGAGTTGAAGATCAGGTCGGCCTTGGGTGCCGCCCAACCCGGGGGAGCCCCCTGCCGCGTGGAGACGGCGCTGATCTGGCGAAAGAACGGCTTGGCGTGACGATCCGGAGGCGGCGCCTGCGAGCCACCGAGGAGGGCCGCGATGATAGGGGGTGCCGGTCCTCCGAAGCGTGCGATGAAGAGGTCACGCAGATCCTCCCAGGAGGCCAGAGAAGATTCTGGCAGATGGAGGAGCCAGGCGCGCGGCACGCCAGCCTGGGCCATTGGGAGCCAGTTGGCCATGACCTTACCGTCACCCCCGGCCTCCAAGACGGCCTCCTCGTACGCCAGTAGGAAGGCTGCCGGATCCGCCGCACCATCGTAACGGGGCGGCATCTCCGGCTTGAACTTGTGCGGCCATTGCACCAGCTGCAAGGCGGGGTGAAGGCCTGGAATTCCCCGGCGCTGCGGAGGGCGCCCGTCGATCTAGTCGGAGAAGAGGCGGCATCCATGAGAGTTGGTCGGAGAGGCGAGGCTGTCGGGGGGGCAAAGCTTCGACGCACCCCTACCCGGCGCGCCAAATGTCAGATTTTGGGTTCCGGCAAAACCCTTGAGGTTCAAACACTGGGGTGTGCACAAAGATCTCTCCCCCTATCTAGCTCGCATACTCTACGATCTCACGGCCTAGCTCGACGAACCCAAAGAACATGAGACACAAGATCTATACTGGTTTGGGCCACCGTTGTGGTGTAATACCCTCCAGTGTGGTGTGGTGGATTGCCTCTTGGGCTGAGGATGAACAGTTACAAGGGGAGAACAGCCTCGCGAGATGAGGTGTTCTTGTGCTTGGTGTGCTTGTGTGGTTGAGGATCGGAATCCGCTCTCTCTCCGGTTACCTCCTATGGTGGTGGCTAGTCCTATATATAGAGGCCCTGGTCCTCTTCCCAAATATTGAGCGGGAAGGGATCCCACAACGGCCAATTTGAAGGGGGGCAGCTAGTACGAGCTATCTTGAAAAAAGTAGTATTCGCCTGCCAGAGGCTCTGGTGGTGACGCCGTCTTGGGCTCCACGGTGACCTCCGTCCTGCTGTCCTACTGGTCTTGGTCTTGTTACACCGATATGGAAACCTTTGCCTGATGCCTCGGGACTCCTCGCCTGCGCTTGCCCCTTTAGCACCAAAGAGGAAATGAGGACACTGCGCGTGCTGGCGCCTGCCTGGCTCCAGTCATCATGGCTTGCGCCACACAAACCTCGCGAGGTGTCCCTTGCCTTGATCTCTCCGCCCCTCATGAGCCGGCCTGGTGAGGCCGCCCCTGAGAAGGTCTTGCGTCGTCCGCCTCGTGAGGCTTGGCCCCTCGCAAGGGTCTTGAGTGTTTGCTGGTGAAGATGGGTCGTACAGGGCCGCTGGTGGAGCCATGCTGTGGGCCGCAGGCACGTAAGTCTGGGGACCCCCGTTCCCAGAACACCGATAGAAGTACTAGAGGGGGGCCACCCACCATCCATGAGGGTGGGGGCGCGCCCTACCCCCCTGGGCGCGCCCCCTGCCTTGTGGGCCCCCTGGCAGGCATCCGATGCCCATCTTCTGCTATATGAGGTCTTTTGCCCTAGAAAAAAATCATAAGCAAGCTCACGGGATGAAACTCCGCCGCCATGAGGCGGAACCAATCTAGGGCTCTGGCGGAGCTGTTCTGCCGGGGAAACTTCCCTTCGGGAGGGGGAAATCATCACCATCGATCCTCTCATCTGGAGGGGGTCAATATCCATTAACATCTTCACCAGCACCATCTCATCTCAAACACTAGTTCATCTCTTGTATCCAATCTTTGTCCCAAAACCTGAGACTGGTACATGTGGGTTGCTAGTAGTGTTGATTACTCTTTGTAGTTGATGCTAGTTGGTTTATTTGGTGGAAGATTATATGTTCAGATCCTTTATGCATACTAATACCCCTCTGATTTCGAACATTAATATGATTTGTGAGTAGTTATGTTTGTTCCTGAGGACATGGGAGAAGTTTTGCTATAAGTAGTCATGTGAATTTGGTATTCGTTCGATATTTTGAAGAGATGTATGTTGTCTCTCCTCTAGTGGTGTCATGTGAACGTCGACTACATGACACTTCAGCATTGTTTGGGCCTAGAGGAAGGCATTGGGAAGTAATAAGTAGATGATGGGTTGCTAAAGTGATAGAAGCTTAAACCCTAGTTTATGAGTTGCTTCGTAAGGGGCTGATTTGGATCCATATGTTTCATGCTATGGTTAGGTTTACCTTAATACTTCTTTTGTAGTTGCGGATGCTTGCAAGAGGGGTTAATCTTAAGTGGGATGATTATCCAAGGAAGGGCAGTACCCAAGCACTAGTCCACCCACATATCAAATTATCAAAGTACCGAACGCGAATCATATGAACGTGATGAAAACTAGCTTGACGATAATTCCCATGTGTCCTCGGGAGCGCTTTCCTTTATATAAGAGTTTTTCCAGGCTTGTCCTTTTCTACAAAAAGGATTCGGCCATCTTGCTGCACCTTATTTACTTTTACTACTTGTTACCGTTACAAATTACCTTATCACAAAACTATCTGTTACCGATAATTTCAGTGCTTGCAGAGAATACCTTACTGAAAACTGCTTATCATTTCCTTCTGCTCCTCGTTGGGTTCGACACTCTTACTTATTGAAAGGACTATGATAGATCCCATATACTTGTGGGTCATCACCCAACAGTAATTTGTTTACCCACCGTTTGTTATTTTTCTCGAGAGAAGCCACTAGTGAAACCTACGGACCCCGGGTCTTCTTTCTCATATATTTGCCTTGCGATCTACTTTTTTCAGATCTATTAAATCAAAAAATCCAAAAATACTTTGCTGCACTTTATTTTATTTGCGATCTATTATTTCAATCTATTACAACTTTCTCCCGTCAACACGCAATTTCTGGCGCCGTACCCCGAAAGGGATTGACAACCCCTTTAACACGTCGGGTTGCGAGGTGTTGTTATTTGTGTGCAAGGGCTGTTTACGTTGTGTTGCTTGGTTCTCCTACTGGTTCAATAACCTTTGTTTCATAACTGAGGGAAATACCTACCGTCGATGTGCTACATCATCCCTCCCTCTCCAGGGAAATACCGACGTAGTTCCAGCTACCATCAAGGAGAATTTCTGGCGCCGTTGCCGGGGAGGATCTTCAACATATACCAGGTTCCTAATCATAAATCTCATCTCCTCGCAATTTAGATTATTTGCCATTTGCCTCTCGTTTTCCTCTCCCCCTGTCGTGGAAGTGTCATGGCAGATGTCCTCATAGAAGGACTTAGTTGTAGAGCCATTGCGACGAGGTTAGCTTAAAGGGGTTAAAACAGGACAAAGGACATGAGGATTTATACTGGTTCGGCCCCTTGTGGTGAAGGTAAAGGCCTACTCAGTTGAGGTGGTATTGCTAGGGTTTCGATTACCAGGGAGCGAATATGCTTTGCCTGGCTCTTGACTTGATGTTTCTTGCCCTAAGCTATTGCCGGGTCGTCCCCTTATATACACGGGTTGACGCCCTGCGGCTTACAAAGTCCCGAACAGCTCATACAACGTGTCCGGCTCGGTGACGTATCTTACATGCCTCATATTACAAGTCTACACGTACATGGTGGTTTATACTTACGGGCCTTAAGTCGCCTCTGGGCTTGGGCCTCTTACAAGCCTATCTATGAACTGCCATATTGTATATTCATGGGCTTCGTATAGATGAACCGCCATTGTGGTTGACCCGTCCCCTCCTGGGCGGGTTATATCTGGTAGTCATATCCCCAACATTAGGACCCAAGTTGATTTGAACTTGTTCATGTCAATCTTCAACACTTAGAAAAATCCTTCTACATCTGCTATGAAAACCTTGTAACATTCCATGATGTCATCTCCCGGAATTTCAGAAACTCGCCATGACGTCATCTTTAACAGATCTTTATCTTTAACGACCTTCCGAAAATCGAGGCGTTTAATTAGTTGGATAATCATCATTTGGCCTCCTCGTTTTTCGTGCCTGCCTGTTACCCCTTTCCTTATAAATTGGGTCAAACCACCCCTTTCTCATTCTCCTCTCTTCTCCTTCTCGTCTTCTTTTTCCTCGTGATGCACCAGCCCACACAAGCTCCGCCACCGTCGACCTCCGTCCCCTTCATCAATTCCGGCCGCTGCATCGCCCTGAACGGTCCAGAAACACCGCGGCACTCCTCCGCTGTCAGCTAGAATCAGTAAGTCTTCCCTTTTCCTTTTCATGGATCTGTCCTTTAGGGTTTCCGTGTTCGTCAGTGTTCATCGCTGCTCCTCCTTCTCCTTGCTAGATCGCGTAGTTTTGATCTAAAAATAATGTAGGTCCTGTGCCATAGCAGTTTTAGCATCTGTTTTTATACTAGAATATATCCTCTGGGCACCTCCACTTTTCTGCTGCCGCCTTTGTAGTTTTTAGAATTTATTTCCTTTTTCTGAATTGCTGTGGATCTAATCCCATAGCTTCGATCTGCAAAACTTTTTTATCCCCATACATAGTAGATTTTTACTCTTATCAGATCTTGACTACCAGTATGTGTCATGGCGGCTTACATATCTGGTTTACAATTAACCATATATCATTAGTCCTCACTTAAGCTGCCATTCTGAATGTACACTGCAACAGTTAACTCATGATTTCACCAACTAACTTGAGCCGGCAAATTATTCCCTTTCTTTAGGTTGTCTGTCTTTCACAATGCCGCCAAAGACAGTTACTACATGTAAATGGGTTCCCTCCATTGTCACTAAGGATACTTTAAAAGATTTTGTCAAAGTTGGATATTTGCCAGAGAAGAGTGTCATGCATTACCGCGCTCCTGACCCGGGCGAAAAGAGACCTCTGCCAAAGGACAGTGAAGTCATTGTATTCACTGATCACATGAACCGGGGCTTCTCACCGCCCGGCTCTAAGTTTTTCCGAGACGTTCTGCACTTCTTCAAACTCCATCCTCAAGACATTGGACCCAACTCCGTGTCAAACATCTGTAACTTTCAAGTTTTCTGCGAATTATATCTTCAAGAAGAGCCTAGTGTCTGGCTTTTCAGGGAATTCTTCTATCTGAACCACCAAAATGAATTCACAAATGGGCCTAGCTTAGAACTTGGTGGAATCTCGATTCAAGGCAGAAGAGACACCGTCTTCCCTCAAGGAGCTCTACTGAGTCACCCCAAGGACTGGAATCAGACGTGGTTCTATTATAAAGATATATCGCTGGCTGATGAAAATCCATTGCCGGGTTATTGTGCTAAACGTGTTGACCCGAAACATCAACTCCCTGAAAAGCTTACCGCCGCCGAACGGGAGAAACTCGCCCCTACTATCAGAAAGGTCCAAGCCCTGCTAGGAAACGGTTTAACCGAAGTTGATTTGGTCTGCTGCTGGGTCGCGTGGCGGATCATACCCTTAAGTCGTTGTCGGTGTCAAAACTGGCAGATCTCAGGTAGGGGGTCCCGAACTATGTGTCTAAGGCAGATGGTAACAGGAGGTAGGGGACACGATGTTTACCCAGGTTCGGGCCCTCTTGATGGAGGTAATACCCTATGTCCTGCTTGATTGTTCTTGATGATATGAGTATTACAAGAGTTGATCTACCACGAGATCATAGAGGCTAAACCCTAGAAGCTAGCCTATGGTATGATTGTCTGTTGTCCTACGGACTAAACCCTCCGGTTTATATAGACACCAGAGGGGGCTAGGGTTACACAAGGTCGGTTACAACGGAGGAGATATACATATCCGTATTGCCTAGCTTTCCTTCCACGCCAAGTAGAGTCCCATCTGGAGACGGGACGAAGTTTTCAATCTTGTATCTTCATAGTCCAACAGTCCGGCCAAAGGATATAGTCTGACTGTCTGGAGACCCCCTAATCCAGGACTCCCTCAGTAGCACCTGAACCAGGCTTCAATGATGATGAGTCCGGCGCGCAGTATTGTCTTCGACATTGCAAGGCGGGTTCCTCCTCCGAATACTCCATGGAAGATTTTGAACACAAGGATAGTGTCTGGTCCTGCAAAACAAGTTCCACATACCACCGTAGAGAGAATAATACTTCCACAAATCTAATCTGCTGACACGTTTTGACAACATGACATCACGCCATGGCCCGGTCATCATTCGAACCGTTTTTCTCAACTAGAACCGCACATATCGCGAGGTGGTTTTCTTGACATGTCTTGTAAAAGCAGAGATCGTGTTCCCCTTGTTACGGCATTCTCATCAATACGGACGTGGGTAACCCAACCGCGCCATCAATTACGATGCTTGGGGAATAAGCAATTTTACCAGGAAAGTGGGGAGGCGCATCGCCTCCTCCGCCCTTATAAAGGGACGAAGATTCACTCTTTTCACCCACGCCTTCTTCCGCCTTGCTTACCCATTCCCGCACACTCGAGCTCTAGAGCCCAAGCTCACGTTCTTCTTCTCAAACCACTCCAAGCATGTCCGGAGCAGGAGGCAAGTGGATGGTCTCCTCCGTCACGAAGGAGAACATCAAAAAGTTATGGGAAGCCGAATATCTGGCCGCGGATAGCGCGCACCGGCTGCCAGATGCGGGGCAGATCATCCCAATGCCCGAACCCCATGAGAGGGTAGTTTTTCTTACCCATTTTGTCCGGGAATTGGTATTTCCCCTCCACCCGTTTGTCCGCGGGCTCATGTTCTACTACGGGCTGGATTTTCATGATGTGGCCCCCAATTTCATCCTCAACATCTCGGCTTTTATCATTGTGTGCGAGGCCTTCCTCCACATCAAGCCTCATTTTGGCTTGTGGCTGAAGACCTTCAACGTCAAACCGAAGGTGGTGGTCGGCCAGCAAGCGGAGTGCGGGGGCACCATGGTAGGAAAGATGCCTAATGTCATCTGGCTCGAAGGCTCCTATGTGGAGACCATAAAGGGGTGGCAATCGGGGTGGTTCTACATCACCGATCCGCGTGACACCAACTGGGCGGCAGCCCCTGAATTTCGATTCGGAATCCCCACACGGCTCACCTCCTGGAAAGAGAAGGGCCTGTCCTGGGGTTCTTTGGTAGAGCTGACCGGACTCCAGACCTGCATCAGGAACATGATGAGCAAGAAAATCAAGCTCGTCAACGTGGTCCAGGTCATGCTCTTCCGCCGGATTCTCCCGTGTCAACAACAGGTATTCAACTTGTGGGATTTCGACCCGGCCAAGCACCAGACGCTGCGAGAGCTCTATGACACGACGCACGAGGACGTCTGGAGGTTGCTGTTCAAGGGTGCCGAGGTACCTCCTTCCCTCATCGAGGACCGTGGACTCAGCGCAAAGCGCCACGCCAATCCGGTAAGTTTTTATATTTCACAGGGTATCCATTTGCCCTAGTTTAATCATGTGCGGGATCTACGCCTTCCATGCCTTTAATAGGACTAGGTGAAGACAGCGGAGCAGATCGATTGCCCCGCCCCCCTGCCGGAGGATCCTGCAGCTGCTCTCCTGACGGAGATGCTGGTTCCGGTACCTTACAAGGTGCCGATGAAGAAGGCCAAGAAGAAGGCCGCGGGGACCCGAAAGGGTCTCCGGCGCAAGGTTGTATCAGACTCATCGTCCGATAACTGCAACGCGCCCTCCTCCCACGAAAGCGAGGAGGGGAAGAGGAAAGTTGTCCCCCCCCCCCCCCAGCCGGGGGAGACAAGAAAAGGAAGGCTGACCCAAGCGGGGAGGCCGAAGGGTCCAAGAAGGGCAGGACCCTCCCTCTGGACTGCTCCACGATGGCTTCCTACAGCGGCGACGAGTGGCTACCCAGGGTCAAGCCCCTGGTGAAGTCGTAAGTATCCGGACACCATAGTAATTCATGGTATGTTTTACTGCACTGCTTCTCCTCATGCCGAACATGATTATGCAGTCCGTCCCGAGCTCATCTCGATGTATCTTCGTCGAGCGGTTCGTTGGGCTCGTCGGATATGAACACCGGTCTCTTTCGACCGCCTCCACCCCTTGCCCTACGGACAACGTTGAGGTGTTGTCTCAACAGGCACCGGGCCAAGGGGAGGCAGTCCTGGGGGCGCCTCGAGGTGACCTTCTGGACCCTGGGCGCAAAGGGAGCCGGACTCCCGTGGGCTCCAGGTTCGGCCCCCAGCCAAACACTGCATCGGAATCTTCGATGGTTCTGGACTCCAGCAAGCAGTCCCCCATTAAGGGGGGCCAACCACCCGTGTCGGTGTCCTCTGTCCATCTAGAGGCACCGGACAACTTGCTGGAAGCGCTTCGCAGTGCTTCCATCAACGAAGAGCACCGCACTATCATGAGTGCGGTGATCGAGAAGGTTCAGTCCGTCCAAAATGGGCTGACCGAAGCTTGCTCCAGCCTCCTAATAGGCTTTGAGGTAAGCAATCAAAATATATATAAGAAAATATTACCACATAGATAGTAGCCCCTGATGCTTTATTCGGTGTTCGAGAAGAAAGGCCGAATAGAGGATCAAATGATAACCCAGGAGTCTAATCAGAAAAATGTCTATGTGTATGTGCAGGCTTCTCTGCTGGCCGCTGCCGCACGTACGGCGGAGGTCTCTGCGCAGAAGCAGGACCTGGAGCGGTCCAAGAACGATCTTGGCCTTACCAAGAGGCAGCTCGAGGAGAGCAAAGGTAAGCAATACCTTGCTTATATGAAATAAAAGAAGTTTGGGTGCAAAGTAATAGGATCATCATGAACTTCCCAAGGGCCACGACCGAAGTGGCGACCCTAAAGAAGGCGTTGTCTGAGGCCGAGAACAAAGTAGCCGAGGAGCGCATTGAGCGGGAGAAATAAGAAGCCCGAGTGGGCAAGGTGCAACAAGATCTTGAGGCTCTCACCAAAAAGCACGAGTCCTTGGAGCTTGACTCTAAGACTCAAGAGTCCGAGCTCGCGCAGGCGCTTGAAAGCGTCCGGAGCGCCAAGGCCGAAGCCCACAAGGTCCTCCAGGAGATTGACGCGGTGAATAAGATAGCAGCGGGTAAGGCATTCATTATGCAAAGCAAGCACGTGAAGGAGACTTTCCTTTTTCTTACCCGAGTTCGGAGCTCTCCAGGAGCGTTTGCAGATCTTCCCCGCAGTGCACTGGATGCCGCAGAGTTTTACCGAGCTGAGGAGGGGAGCTTGACAGAGAAGTTGTTCTGGTCTCAGTATACTGGGACCGAACACCCAGTGCCCTTGAGCGACCAGCTGAAGCAATTGGTCAAGCTTCACAAGGCGGACGAGCAGGCCATGAAGGGCCTTATAGTCTGGATGTGGCCTGGCGAGCCCATGCCCGGCAGCTACTTCGGTCTGGTGAGGCGGCTTGTGGATGTCTGCCCACGGCTTGAAGTCATAAAGCGGTCCGTTTGCATTGAGGGCGCGTGCATGGCTTTTGCCCGGGGCGAAGGTGCACTGGGCGAAGCTAGACGCCATGAAGCTTGTGAAGGATGGATCGCCGGAGGGCAAGGAGCATCGCTGCCCCGAAAATTATTATGAGAGTGTCCTGAAGGGTTCCTGCCTTGTGGCGGATGAGTGTACCAAGGATGTAATTTTTGAATGAACATGCTCATGTGATCCTGTAATATGAAACGAGTTCATTTGCGCCATGCGATGCTTTTTTAATTTAAAATATTACCTTTTGTGCGGCCGTTTATAAAATCTGAGAGTTGGCCAGTCGTCAGCTTCTGCCCCCATGTAGCTAGTACTGGGGTGTTCGGGATAAACCTGAGCACTCTTTACCCCAATTTTGGGTCCTTCAAGGGAGGTGTTCAGCGCAACGAACCAGGCAATCGGACTATAATGCTCTATCACTCTCACTTAGCCATAGAAGTGTACAATTTTAAATTTTGGCGAAGCCCCTGGTATTCGGAAGGCCGAATTTGGGGGGCTATACACGCCTAAGCCGGACAAGGCCGACTCCTCGCCCGAAGCGGAAAAAGTCTTTAAGGACTTGAGACCTCTCGAACAGCGACCAGTCTCTCGCCTTATCATGACAGTCAGTTTTCGGCTTTCTCTACTGAGGTGCTCGTCCGGAAGAACCGGGACACAATCGCAGTAGTTCTCCACCGCTACCTTAGCCGATATAGCGGAACGTAAGGTACCAAAGCATGGGAGCCGGGCAAACCCAACATTTGACCAAAGACATGATTCGGAGCTGATGCATATAATGCTATAAGTTTGGGGTGCCGCACTGTCGAAAGTGTTCGGACTTCTTGCGCCGTATTATGGGGTAAACGAAAGCCCCTGGCGTACTGACCGTACCCGAACGTGTGGGTGCGGATTGTCGTAAATGGACATATAAGAGAGAAAAAAAGATAAAAATGCAATAATAGACTAATGCTATGCATTGTTATTTAAATAATACGTCAAAGCGTACTGGTACAGGTAGTGCAATAAGTAGAAAGTAGGACCATTCAAAATGTCCTATCCAAGGGCTAGCTGCGTATGGATAGTAGAAAGCGGGTATTATGATTAGAGACCACCTGGGGGTTCCCGTGTACATCTTAGCTTCTTGCCGCCTTGGTTGTTCCTTCCCGTAATGTGTCCGGCAGTCATACTGCCGAAAAGGGCTTCCAGAGAGTTAGGCCCTGAAAGAGAAAATAAATGATAAAGATATATAGCCCCAAGGGAGGTTAAGCCATATTGCGGGGCGTGCCCTGATCGTGCCCCCGCCTATGTCCATGGTATTTTTAGTGTGTAATTATGTACGCGCGGCACGGATTTCGTTGCTTGACTGGGACTGGGACAGGGGCTGAATTGCTAGGCGAGCTCTGAACGTGCCAGGAGATCCTGCTGCAGTTTACTCCGGACACGCTTGAAGGTGTTCGGGGGCTGTATCGCAGAATTAGTGGTTTGCCTTGAAAGGCTGCTTTGTGCTTCTGCTGCGAGGGCCGTAGTGTGCTCTTTCGTGTAGAGCGAGCGTTCTGTATTTCCATTAACTGTTATGACCCCCCGAGGTCCTGGCATCTTCAGCTTGAGGTATGCGTAATGCGGTACTGCATTGAATTTTGCAAATGCAGTTCGTCCGAGCAGTGCATGATAGCCACTGTGAAACGGGACGTTGTCGAAGATTAACTCCTCGCTTCGAAACTTATCCGATGATACGAAGACCACTTACAGTGTGATTGAGCCCGTGCAATGGGCCTCTACACCTGGAATGACGCCCTTAAAGGTGGTCGTGGTGGGTTTGATCCTCAAGGGATCGATGGCCATTTTTTGCACTGTATCCTGATAGAGCAGGTTCAGGCTGCTGCCGTCGTCCGTAAGGACTCAAGTGAGGTTAAATTCGTCGATGATGGGGTCTAGGACTAGTGCGGTGGATCCGCCATGACGGATACTAGTGGGGTGGTCCCTACGATCAAAGGTGATCGGGCAAGCGGACCATGGATTAAACTTTGGGGCGACGGGCTCCATCGCATAGACGTCCCTTAGTGCATGCTTCCGCTTCCCCTTGGGAATGTGGGTTGCGTATATCATGTTCACCGTTTTTCACTTGTGGAGGGAAACCCTTTCGTCCTCCCGTGTTCGGCGGCTGGGGCTCCTCCTCGTCATCACTATGCAGCCCCTTGTCCTTGTTTTCGGCATTTAATTTGCCGGCCTGCTTGAACACCTAGCATTCTCTGTTGGTGTGATTGGCTGGCTTGTCGGGGGTGCCGTGGATTTGACACGAGCGATCCAGTATGCGGTCTAAACTGGACGAAGCCGGAGTACTTCTTTTAAATGGCTTTTTCCGCTGACCGGATCTAGAGCCTCTGAATCCGGCATTGACTGCCGTATCCTCAGTGTTATCGCCGTTATTGCGGTGCTTTGGTCTGTTACGACATTGTTTGCCGTTGGCATCTTTGGTATCCAAAGTGCCCGGATTCCTCGATGTGTTATTGCTGCGAGCCAGCCAGCTATCGTCGCCCGCGCAAAAGCGGGTCATGAGTGCCGTGAGGGCTGCCATAGACTTCGGCTTCTTCTGGCCAAGGTGGCGGGCAAGCCACTCGTCACGGATGTTGTGCTTGAATGCCGCTAGGGCCTCTGTGTCAGGACAGTCGACAATTTGGTTTTTCTTAGTCAGGAACCAAGTCCAAAATTGTCTGACCGATTCCCCTGGCTGCTGAGTTATATGGCTCAAGTCATCAACATCCGGTGGTCGCACACAAGTGCCCTGGAAGTTGTCAAGGAATGCGTCTTCCAGATCCTCCCAACTGCCGACGGAGTCTGCTGGCAGGCTATTCAGCCAATGCCGAGCTGGTCCTTTGAGTTTTAGTGGGAGGTACTTGATGGCATGTAGATCATCACCGCAAGCCATGTGGATGTGAAGGAGGAAATCCTCAATCCATACAGCGGGATCTGTTGTACCATCATATGACTCGATATTTACGAGTTTGAAACCCTCCGGGAATTCGTGATCCATAACTTCATCAGTGAAGCATAGGGGGTGTGCGGCACCTCTATGCCGGGCTATATCACGACGCAGTTCGTATGAGTCTTGTCTGCTGTATTCGGCCCGGTCGGATTTGCTTTTGGTGTATCCGGCGCGACGATCATCGTCCTGTGTTGGCGCGCGTGCCCGTGACCCGTATATTGACCTTGCAAGTTTTGCCTTACTGTCCAATACGTCTCGTAGGTCCCGTGTATTGCCCCGGGCCTTAGTATTTTTGATTGAGTGGCGGCAGGGTGCAGGCAGAACTTCAGGCTGAAACGCCTCTTTGGCTCGGCCACACAGTGGCCGGTCAGCCACATTGTACACTGGTACATGAGGTTTCAATGCTTCCTCCTCAAGGTGAGGTAGCAACCTACGTTTTGGGTATCTCTTGGAGGGGCGCTCGAGTTCGTATTCCTCGGCCGCAAGGACTTCGGTCCATCTGTCTGCTAGCAAGTCTTGATCAGCTTGAATCTGTTGTTGCTTTTTCTTCAGGCTATTTGTTGTGGCCATAAGCCGGCACTTGAAGCGCTCTTGCTTGACGGGGTCCTCAGGCACAATAAATTCTTCGTCGCCGAGGCACACCTCATCTTCGGAGAGAGGCATGTAATTGTCCTCCTCCGGTTCTCCATCTGTTGCCTGCTCTATAGGGCTGGCTTGTTCATCCTCCGGCTCAACATCGTGCCAGAGGGGATTGTGGCTGTCTTCGGCGCTATCCGAAGTGTTATTATCTCCTGTGCCAGTATCACTACTTTTGCTGTGGCGGGACTTAGAGCGGCACCGTTGACATTGGCGCTTGGGTTGCTTCTTGGAGGGGTCATCCCCCGCTGTCTCGTCGCCATTGCCTTCTTTGGGGGTGTCCACCATGTATATATCATATGATGAGATAGCGGCCCAGCGCCCTGTGGGCGGTGGTTCCTGTTCATCTCCTGCATCATCGTCCATACCGTCGATGTCTTCGGAGTCGAAGTCGAGCATGTCAGTTAAATCGTCGACAGTGGCTACTAAGTGGGTGGTGGGTGGGCAGCGAATTTCTTCGTCGTCCGCATCCCATTCTAGCCGGACATAGTTCGGCCAGGGTTCTCCTGACAGGGAGAGAGACCTTAAAGAATTTAGCACATCGCCGAAAGGTGAGTGCTGAAAGATATCCGCGGAGGTGAACTCCATGATCGGCGCCTAGTCGGATTCGACTGGCACTGATGTAAGCGGCTTGGAGTCCCTGGCCGGAGATGAATCCAGGGGTTCGGCGACACGGCTCTCGTAAGGGGTGAAGTCAGTATCCAGCTCTATCGCCACTAAGAGTGTGGCCTCCATGGCGGGGTCTATCCCTCCGCTCTCAGATGGCGTGATTCGCTCTGGATTGACAGCCCGAGTAGTTGCAGATGCAATCTCCCGAATATTGTCCGACGGCAGAGTTACGTCATGCTCGTCGTGACTATGCAGCACACCTGACATGGGCTCGAATCCGTTGAAGATCAAGTCTCCGCGGATGTCGATAGTGTAGTTTAAGTTTCCGAACCTGACCTGATGGCCAGGGGCGTAGCTCTCGATCTGCTCCAGATGGCCAAGCGAATTGGCCTGCAGTGCGAAGCCGCCGAATACAAAGATCTGTCCGGGGAGGAAAACCTCACCCTAGACCACATCGTTACCGATGATCGAAGGAGCCATCAAACCTTATGGCGACGGCATAGTGGAACTCTCAATGAAAGCACCAATGTCGGTGTCAAAACCGGTGGATCTCGGGTAGGGGGTCCCGAACTGTGCGTCTAAGGCGGATGGTAATAGGAGGCAGGGGACACGATGTTTACCCAGGTTCGGGCCCTCTTGATGGAGGTAATACCCTACGTCTTGCTTGATTGTTCTTGATGATATGAGTATTACAAGAGTTGATCTACCACGAGATCATAGAGGCTAAACCCTAGAAGCTAGCCTATGGTATGATTGTCTGTTGTCCTACGGACTAAACCCTCCGGTTTATACAGACACTGGAGGGGGCTAGGGTTACACAAGCTCGGTTACAACGGAGGAGATATACATATCCGTATTGCCTAGCTTGCCTTCCATGCCAAGTAGAGTCCCATCCGGACACGAAACGAAGTCTTCAATCTTGTATCTTCATAGTCCAACAGTCCGGCCAAAGGATATAGTCCAGCTATCCGGAGACCCCCTAATCCAGGACTCCCTCAGTCGCCAATCTGGCTTGATGTGTACTTATACCAGAGGAACAGACAATCCATTACGCCATAGCTCTCCGCGTCTGACTGAAGAGGGCATTGTTGAAATGGAAACAACCCTTGTAAATGGAAAATTCGAAGACTGCAACAAAGTGGGTCTGAACCCTTTCTGCAAGCTTAACCCGCCGCCAGATGTAACTCTCTTGATTTCACTTACTTTATTGCTTCATCCAAATATTATGTGAGCTCAAGTATGTTACTCTTCCATAGGCTAAGTCTGACTTCTGGAAGGCAAAATATGATCACGAAGCCGCCAAAAAGGCTAGGGCTGCCGCGAAAGCCGCCAGAAAGACCAGCAAGAAACCTAAGAAGAGATCAAGCACCTCTGACATGTTTAAGCAGGATGATACTTCTGAGTCGGAGGTAGCCCTTGACTCTCTTGGCTTGTTTTTCAACCACCTTATTAACAATGACTATTACCAGGATGACATGGGAGCCAGCCAAGCAGTTGAAGAAAAGGTAACTACTATTTCCTCCGACTCAGAACCTTTGCCAAGGCAGAAACTTTGGCGAGTGCTACCTCTTGAGCACTGTGTTGGTTTCCCTTGAAGAGAAAAGGGTGATGCAGCAAAGTAGCATAAGTATTTCCCTCAGTTTTTGAGAATCGAGGTATCAATCCAGTAGGAGGCTATGTGCGAGTCCCTCGCACCTACACAAAACAAATAAATCCTCACAACCAATGCGATAAGGGGTTTTCAATCCCTACACAGTCACTTATGAGAGTGAGATCTGATAGATATGATAAGGTAATATTTTTGGTATTTTTATGATAAAGATGCAAAGTAAAATAAAAGCAAAGGAAAAAGCAAAGGAAATAACTAAGCATTGGAGGATTAATATGATGAAGATAGACCCGGGGGCCATAGGTTTCACTAGTGGCTTATCTCAAGAGCATAAGTATTTTCCGGTGGGTGAATAAATTACTGTTGAGCAATTGACAGAATTGAGCATAGTCATGGGAATATCTAGGTATGATCATGTATATAGGCATCACATTCGAGACAAGTAGACCGACTCCTGCCTGCATCTACTACTATTACTCCACACATCGACCGCTATCCAGCATGCATCTAGAGTGTTAAGTTCAAGAGAACAGAGTAACACTTTAAGCAAGATGACATGATGTAGAGGGATAAATTCATGCAATGTGATAAAAAAACCCATCTTATTATCCTCGATGGCAACAATACAATACGTGCCTTGCTGCCCCTACTGTCACTGGGAAAGGACACCGCAAGATTGAACCCAAAGCTAAGCACTTCTCCCATTGCAAGAAAGATCAATCTAGTAGGCCAAACCAAACTGGTAATTCGAAGAGACTTGCAAAGATAACCAATCATACATAAAAGAATTCAGAGAAGATTCAAATATTGTTCATAGATAAACTTGATCATAAACCCACAATTCATCGGTCTCAACAAACACACCGCAAAAGAAGATTACATCGAATAGATCTCCACAAGAGAGGGGGAGAACTTTGTATTGAGATCCAAAAAGAGAGAAGAAGCCATCTAGCTAATAACATGGACTCGAAGGTCTGAGGTAACTACTCACACTTCATCGGAGAGGCTATGGTGTTGATGTAGAAGCCCTCCGTGATAGATGCCCCCTTCGGCGGAGCTTCGGAACAGGCCCCAAGATGGGATCTCGTGGATACAGAAAGTTACGGCGGTGGAATTAAGGTTTAGGCTTCGTATTTGATCGTTTGGGGGTACGTAGGTATATATAGGAGGAAGGAGTACGTCGGTGGAGGAACAGGGGGCCCACGAGGGTGGAGG
>NC_041386.1:471877250-471892271 GCF_002162155.2 Triticum dicoccoides
GGGGTAGGCACGCCCCCTAACTCGTGGCTTCCCTGTTGGTTGCTTGACGTAGGGTCCAAGTCTCCTGGATCTTGTTCGTTCTGAAAATCACGTTCCCGAAGGTTTCATTCCGTTTGGACTCCGTTTGATATTCCTTTTCTTCGAAACCCTAAAATAGGCAAAAAAATAGCAATTCTGGGCTGGGCCTCCGGTTAATAGGTTAGTCCCAAAAATAATATAGAAGTGAATAATAAAGCCCAATAATGTCCAAAACAGAAGATAATATAGCATGGAGCAATCAAAAATTATAGATACGTTGGAGACGTATCAGCGAGTAACCCAAAAAGTAAGGTTTTCACACCCCTTGGCTTATCTAGATCCTCACTTTCTTTTGAAACAACACCAAAACGAGAGTCGCCGTCAGACCTGGACCCTGTTCCGGAGCTCCGCCGGAAGAGGGCCGTCATCACGGAGGGCTTCTACATCATCCTAGCCCGTCCGATGAAGTGTGAGTAGTTTACCTCAGACCTTCGGGTCCATAGTTAGTAGCTAGATGGCTTCTTCTCTCTCTTTGAATCTCAATACAAAGTTCTCCCCCTCTCTTGTGGAGATCTATTCGATGTAATCTTCTTTTTGCGGTGTGTTTGTTGAGATCGATGAATTGTGGGTTTATGATCAAGTCTATCTATGAATAATATTTGAATCTTCTCTGAATTCTTTTATGTATGATTGGTTATCTTTGCAAGTCTCTTCAAATTATCCGTTTGGTTTGGCCAACTAGATTGGTAGTTCTTGCCATGGGAGAAGTGCTTAGCTTTGGGTTCGATCTTGTGGTGTCCTTACCCAGTGACAGAAGGGGCAGCAAGGCACGTATTGTATCGTGCCATCGAGGATAACAAGATGGGGTTTATTTCATATTGCATGAATTTATCTCTCTACATCATGTCATCTTGCTTAAGGCGTTACTCTGTTTTTAACTTAATACTCTAGATGCATGCTGGATAGCGGTCGATGAGTGGAGTAATAGTAGTAGATGCAGAATCGTTTCGATCTACTTGTCACGGACGTGATGCCTATATACATGATCATGCCTAGATATTCTCATAACTATGCTCAATTCTGTCAATTTGTTCACCCACCGTAGAATACTTATGCTCTTGAGAGAAGCCACTAGTGAAACCTATGCCCCCCGGGTCTATTCTCATCATATCAATCTCCATCACTTTAATCTTGCTTTGTTTTTACTTTGCTTTTACTTTGCATCTTTATACCAAAAATACCAAAAATATTATATCTATCAGATCTCATTCTCGTAAGTGACCGTGAAGGGATTGACAACCCCTAATCGCGTTGGTTGTGAGTAGCTATCGCTTTGTGCAGGTACGAGGGACTTGAGCGTGGGCTCCTACTGGATTGATACCTTGGTTCTCAAAAACTGAGGGAAATACTTACGCTACTTTGCTGCATCATCCCTCCCTCTTCGGGGAAAACCAACGCAAGCTCAAGACGTAGCAAGAAGGATTTCTGGCGCCGTTGTCGGCGAGTCTACGCAAAAAGTCAACATACCAAGTACCCATCACAATCCCTATCTCTCGCATTACATTATTTGCCATTTGCCTCTTGTTTTCCTCTCCCCCCAATTCACCCTTTTCGTTTTATTCGCCCTCTCTCTCCCTATCCTCCCTCTCTATTTGCCTCTTTTTACCCATTTGCTTTTGTTTGCTCGTATGTTAGATTGCTTGCTTGTCGCGATGGCTCAAGATACTACTAAATTGTGTGACTTCACCAATACCAACAATAATGATTTCCTTAGCACTCTGATTGCTCCTCTTACCGATGCTGAATCTTGTGAAATTAATACTGCTTTGTTGAATCTTGTTATGAAAGATCAATTCGCCGGCCTTCCTAGTGAAGATGCCGCTACTCATCTGAATAGCCTCGTTGATTTATGTGATATGCAAAAGAAAAAAGATGTCAATAATGATGTCGTTAAATTGAAGCTATTTCCTTTTTCGCTTAGAGATCATGCTAAAGCTTGGTTTTCGTCTTTGCCTAAGAATAGTATTGATTCATGGAACAAGTGCAAAGATGCTTTTATCTCTAAGTAGTTTCCTCCCGCTAAGATCATCTCTCTTAGAAACGATATTATGAACTTTAAACAACTTGATCATGAACATGTTGCACAAGCTTGGGAGAGAATGAAATTAATGATACGTAATTGCCCTACTCATGGTTTGAATTTGTGGATGATCATACAAATTTTTTATGCCGGATTGAATTTTGCTTCTAGAAATCTTTTAGATTCGGCCGCGGGAGGCACTTTTTTGGAAATCACTTTAGGAGATGCTACTAAACTCCTAGATAATATTATGGTTAATTATTCTCAATGGCATACTCAAAGATCTTCTAATAAAAAGTGCATGCGATAGAAGAAATTAATGTGTTGAGTGGAAAGATGGATGAACTTATGAAATTATTTGCTACTAAGAGTGTTTGTTCTGATCCTAATGATATGCCTTTGTCTACTTTGATTGAGAATAACAATGAATCTATGGATGTGAATTTTGTTGGTAGGAATAATTTTGGTTACAACGCTTATAGAGGGAATTTTAATCCTAGGCCATATCCTAGTAATCCTTCTAATAATTATGGTAATTACTACAACAACTCTTATGGAAATTATAATAATATGCCCTCTGAATTTGAGAATAGTGTTAAAGAGTTTATGAATTCACAAAAGAATTTTAATGCTTTGCTTGAGGAGAAATTGCTTAAAGTTGATGATTTGGCTAGAAACGTTGATAGAATTTCTCTTGAGGTTGATTCTTTAAAGCTTAGATCTATTCCTCCTAAGCATGATATCAATGAGTCTCTCAAAGCCATGAGAATTTCCATTGATGAGTGCAAGGAAAGAACCTCTAGGATGCGTGCTTCCAAAGATGCCTTTATTAAAGCGCGTTCTTCCAATACCTATAAAAATCAAGATGAAGATCTAAAAGTTATTGATGTGTCTCCTATTAAATATTTATTTTGCAATATGAATCTTGATGAAACTGAATATGATCTTCCCTTACCTAGAAGGCGTTCTAAAAATTCAGAGTATTTAGATCTTAATGATGAAATTGATGAAAGTGGGATTGAAAGAAATAAAAATTTAGATGTTGCTAAACCCACTATATTGGATTTCAAGGAATTTAATTATGAAAGTTGCTCTTTAATTGATTGTATTTCCTTGTTGCAATCCATGCTAAATTCTCCACATGCTTATAGTCAAAATAAAGCCTTCACTGAACATATTATTGATGCCTTGATGCAATCTTATGAAGAAAAACTTGAGTTGAAAGTTTCTATCCCTAGAAAACTCTATGATGAGTGGGAACCAACTATTAAAATTAAAATTAAAGATCATGAGTTTTATGCTTTGTGTGATTTGGGTGCTAGTGTCTCTACTATTCCCAAGACTTTGTGTGATTTACTAGATTTCCGTAATTTTGATGATTGCTCTCTAAACTTGCATCTTGCGGATTCCACTAATAAGAAACCTATGGGAAGGATTAATGATGTTCTTATTGTTGCAAATAGGAATTATGTGCCCGTAGATTTCATTGTTCTTGATATAGATTGCAATCCTTCTTGCCCTATTATTCTTGGTAGACCTTTCCTTAGAACGATTGGTGCGATTATTGATATGAAGGAAGGGAATATTAGATTTCAATTTCCATTAAAAAAGGGCATGGAACACTTTCCAAGAAATAAAATAAAATTACCATATGAAACTATCATGAGATCCACTTATCATTGCCTACCAAAGATGGCAATACCTAGATCTATCCTCGCTTTTATGCCTAGCTAGGGGCGTTAAACGATAGCGCTTGTTGGGAGGAAACCCAATTTTATTTTTATTCCTTGCCTTTTGCTCCTGTTTAGTAATAAATAAATTATTTAGCCTCTGTTTTGGTTGTGTTTTTTGTGTTTAATTAGTGTTTGTGCCAAGTAGAACCGTTGGGAAGACTTGGGGAAAGTCTTGTTGAACTTGCTTTAAAAAACATAAACTTTAGCGCTCACGAGAACTGCTGTCATTTTTTTAAGAGTGATATTTAGTTAATTCTTTTTGCAGATGATTAATAGATAAATTCCTCACGTCCAGAAATTTATTTTAGAATTTTTGGGGTTCCAGATATTGCGCTAGCTACAGATTGTTCTGTTTTTGACAGATTCTGTTTTTCGTGTGTTGTTTGCTTATTTTGATGAATCTATGGCTAGTAAAATAGTTTATAATCCATAGAGAAGTTGGAATACAGTAGGTTTAACACCAATATAAATAAAGAATGAATTTATTACAGTACCTTGAAGTGGTCTTTTGTTTTCTTTCGCTAACGGAGCTCACGAGTTTTCTATTTTGAGTTTTGTGTTGTGAAGTTTTCAAGTTTTGGGTGAATTCTTTTGATGGATCATGGAACAAGGAGTGGCAAGAGCCTAAGCTTGGGGATGCCCATGTCACCCCCAAGATAATCCAAGTCCACCAAAAAGTCAAAGCTTGGGGATGCCCCGGAAGGCATCCCCTCTTTCGTCCACTTCCATCGGTAATTTACTTGGAGCTATATTTTTATTCACCAACATGATATGTGTTTTCCTTGGAGCGTCTTGTATTATTTGTGTCTTTGTGTCTTAGTATGCCACAATCATCCTTGCTGTACACACCTTTTGAGAGAGCCATTCATGAATTAAAATTTGATAGAATACTCTATGTGCTTCACTTATATCTTTTGAGCTAAGTAGTTTTGCTCTATGTGCTTCACTTATATCTTTTGAGCTAGATAATTTTGCTCTATGTGCTTCACTTATATCTTTTGAGCTAGATAATTTTGCTCTATGTGCTTCACTTATATCTTTTGAGCGTTATAATTTTGCTCTATGTGCTTCACTTAGATCTTTTAGAGCACGGTGGTGGATTCGTTTTAAAGAAACTATTGATCTCTCATGCTTCACTTAAATTATTTTGAGAGTCTCTTAATAGCATGGTAATTTGCTTAATAATAATATGCTTGGTATTCAAGATTTGTGAAACTTTCTTTTGAGTGTGTTGAATACTAAGAAAAGATTGAAGCATGATAATTGTTTTGAGATATGGAGGTGATAATATTAAAGTCATGCTAGTTGAGTAGTTGTGAATTTAAAGAATACTTGTGTTAAGGTTTGTGATTCCCGTAACATGCACGTATGGTGAACCATTATGTGATGAAGTTGGAGCATGATTTATTTATTGATTGTCTTCCTTATGAGTGGCGGTCTGGGACGAGCGATGGTCTTTTCCTACCAATCTATCCCCCTAGGAGCATGCGCGTAATACTTTGCTTTGATAACTTCTAGATTTTTGCAATAAGTATATGAGTTCTTTATGACTAATGTTGAGTCCATGGATTATACGCACTCTCACCCTTCCACCTTTGCTAGCCTCTCTAATACCGTGCACCTTTCGCCGGTATCATACACCTACCATATACCTTCCTCAAAACAGCCACCATACCTACCTACTATGGTATTTCCATAGCCATTCCGAGATATATTGCCATGCAACTTTCCACCATCTAGTTCATCATGACACACTCCATCATTGTCATATTGCATATCCCGGTACACCGCCGGATGCATTCACATAGAGTCATATTTTGTTCTAAGTATCGAGTTGTAATTGTTGAGTTATAAGAAAAATAAAAGTGTGATGATCATCATTATTAGAGCATTGTCCCAGTGAGGAAAGAATGATGGAGACTATGATTCCCCCATAAGTCGGGATGAGACTCCGGACAAAAAATAAAATAAATGAAAAAGGAGGCCAAAGAAGCCCAAATAAAAAGAGTCCATAAAAAAAGAGAAAAGGCCCAAATAAAAAAATGAGAGAAAAAGAGAGAAGGGACAATGTTACTATCCTTTTACCACACTTGTGCTTCAAAGTAGCACCATGATCTTCATAGTAGAGAGTCTCTCATGTTATCACTTTCATATACTAGTGGGAATTTTTCATTATAGAACTTGGCTTGTATATTCCAATGATGGGCTTCCTCAAAATTGCCCTAGGTCTTCGTGAGAAAGCAAGTTGGATGCACACCCACTTAGTTTCTTTTTGAGCTTTCACATACTTATAGCTCTAGTGCATCCGTTGCATGGCAATCCCTACTCACTCACATTGACATCTATTGATGGGCATCTCCATAGCCCGTTGATACGCCTAGTTGATGTGAGACCATCTTCTCCTTTTTGTCTTCTCCACAACCACCATTCTATTCCACCTATAGTGCTATATCCATGGCTCATGCTCATGTATTGTGTGAAGATTGAAAAAGTTTTGAAAATGTTAGAGTATGAAACAATTGCTTGGCTTGTCATCGGGGTTGTGCATGATTTAAATACTTTGTGTGGTGAAGTTGGAGCATAGCCAGACTATATGATTTTGTAGGGATAACTTTCTTTGGCCATGTTATTTTGAGAAGACATAATTGCTTTATTAGTATGATTGAAGTATTATTATTTTTATATCAATATAAACTTTTGTCTTGAATCTTTCTAATCTGAATATTCATACCACAATTAAGAAGATCTGCATTGAAATTATGCCAAGTAGCACTCCGCATCAAAAATTCTTTTTTATCATTTACCTACTCGAGGATGAGCAGGAATTAAGCTAGGGGATGCCTGATACGTCTCCAACGTATCTATAATTTTTGATTGCTCCATGCTATATTATCTATTGTTTTGGACTATATTGGGCTTTATTTTCCACTTTTATATTATTTTTGGGACTAACCTATTAACCGGAGGCCCAGCCCAGAATTGCTGTTTTTTGCCTATTTTAGTGTTTCGGATAAACGGAATATCAAACGGAGTCCAAACGGAATAAAATCTTCGGGAACGTGATTTTCTCACCGAACGTGATCCAGGAGACTTGGAACCTGCTCCAAGGAACAAAAGAGGTGGTCACGAGGGTGGGGGCGCCCCCCCTAGGGCGCGCCCCCCTGCCTCGTGGGCGCCTCGTTGCTCCTCCGGCGTACTTCTTCCTCCTATATATACACACTTACCCCCAAACGACCAGAACAGGAGCCAAAAACCTAATTCCACCGCCGCAACTTTCTGTATCCACGAGATCCCATCTTGGGGCCTGTTCCGGAGCTCCGCCGGAAGAGGGCCGTCATCATGGAGGGCTTCTACATCATCCTAGCCCCTCCGATGAAGTGTGAGTAGTTTACCTCAGACCTTCGGGTCCATAGTTAGTAGCTAGATGGCTTCTTCTCTCTCTTTGAATCTCAATACAAAGTTCTCCACCTCTCTTGTGGAGATCTATTCGATGTAATCTTCTTTTTGCGGTGTGTTTGTTGAGACCGATGAATTGTGGGTTTATGATCAAGTCTATCTATGAATAATATTTGAATCTTCTCTGAATTCTTTTATGTATGATTGGTTATCTTTGCAAGTCTCTTCGAATTATCCGTTTGGTTTGGCCAACTAGATTGGTAGTTCTTGCGATGGGAGAAGTGCTTAGCTTTGGGTTCGATCTTGCGGTGTCCTTACCCAGTGACAGAACGGGCAGCAAGTCACGTATTGTATCGTTGCCATCGAGGATAACAAGATGGGGTTTATTTCATATTGCATGAATTTATCTCTCTACATCATGTCATCTTGCTTAAGGCGTTACTCTGTTTTTAACTTAATACTCTAGATGCATGCTGGATAGTGGTCGATGAGTGGAGTAATAGTAGTAGATGCAGAATCGTTTCGATCTACTTGTCACGGACGTGATGCCTATATACATGATCATGCCTAGATATTCTCATAACTATGCTCAATTCTGTCAATTTGTTCACCCACCGTAGAATACTTATGCTCTTGAGAGAAGCCACTAGTGAAACCTATGGCCCCCGGGTCTATTCTCATCATATCAATCTCCATAACTTTAATCTTGCTTTGTTTTTACTTTGCTTTTACTTTTTACTTTGCATCTTTATACCAAAAATACCAAAAATATTATATCTATCAGATCTCATTCTCGTAAGTGATCGTGAAGGGATTGACAACCCCTAATCGCGTTGGTTGCGAGTAGCTATCGCTTTGTGCAGGCACGAGGGACTTGAGCGTGGGCTCCTACTGGATTGATACCTTGGTTCTCAAAAACTGAGGGAAATACTTATGCTACTTTGCTGCATCATCCCTTCCTCTTCGAGGAAAACCAATGCAAGCTCAAGACATAGCAATCCTCTCGACTCCATACAATAGGCTTCTCTGACCATTGTAGATAACATGGGACCGTCGGCTCAACAGCGTTCATAGCTCTCTTGTGAAGCTTCTGATCTCGTTTACACAAACTGGTGGTGAAGACGTGGTACTGCCCACTATTCAATTGTTTTGGATTGCTCTGATAACCGGACTACTGTTGATGTTGATTCCCCTGACTATTCTGCTAATTGTAACCACCCTGGTTACCGTGACCTTGAAACCCGAAACTTGAACCGCCGCCTCCATGACCCGTACCGTGAGAGCCGGACCCTTTGGGCCATGGTGGCGCTAGATGGATTCCCAAAAGCTTCTCATTATGCTGCAATCCTTCCACGAATGAGTAGCCGGCTTACGACCCGTTCCGTGTTTTGGACATGACTGGTTTAACATTGCTTCAAGGTCGAATCCTGTCCTTAGAGGCGATGGCCCCTGCGGTCCCCTATGGCACTGGTTATCATTGTGTGCACCTGTGTTAGCCAAAAAGTCATCAGCTTTGCGTTTACCATTGCCACCCTGACTAGTAGAGTTGTACCATTGTCCCTTCATGCCATTACTCTTCTTTCCCTTTCCCGACCTTTCGTCCTCTGAATCGGGGTCCTTGGTACCATCAAAGTCGGCATACTTAACCAGCGCCGCCATCAGCTCCCCCATGTCGTTGCAATGATGCTTGAGATGCCCAAGCTTCTGCTTGAGTGGAATGAACCGACAATTTTTCTCCAACATCAGAACCGCCGAGCCAACGTTGATATTATCTGAAGAATGTATGATAGTTGAGACCCGGCGCACCCAGTTGGTTGTTGACTCGCCTTTAGCCTGAACGCAAGAAACCAAATCCACAATCGACATAGGCTGCTTGCACGTGTCTTTGAAATTCTGTATAAACCGGGCCTTCAGCTCCACCCATGACCCGATGTAATTAGCCGGCAATCCCTTCAACCAGGTACGAGCCGTCCCTTCTAACATCATGGTGAAGTACTTGGCGTAAGCAGCTTCACTAACATCCAGCATCTCCATGACCATCTCATAACTCTTCACCCATGCCTCAGGGGGTTGATCGGCTGTGTAATTAGGCACCTTACGAGGGCCTTTGAAGTCCTTGGGCAGACGCTCGTTTCGTATAGCTGTCGTTCGACACGGCACACCGAAAGCCTTGGAAGTCACACCTGCCTCAACTGAAGCTGTCGGGTAAACCGGCGTGTGCTGATGAGCCGCCTGTTGAGCCGCCAGCTCATCCTCCCGACGTGCACTGGCCTGGTCCACCAAATCATGTGCATTGGCTCCATTGTGTTCCGGGTCATGTCCATGAGGTTGGTTACGGCGCCGTTCAATACTTGAGACCGCTGGCGAGTCACTGTGCCTACTGTAACTCCGGCTTGGACGAGGGGTCTCATGAATCCGATCACGGCTATAAGAGTAAGCCTGCTGTTGCACCAGAGCTGTTTGAAGAAGCTCCCTGGCCCTTCGGGTATCAACCGCTGCTGGGGTTTCGCCCTCGTCGGGCAGAGCCGCCAATCGTGTAGCTGCAGCAATCATGTTGTCCAAAGGGGTGGAGTAATGACCTGGCGGTGTCATCACACGCTGAGGCGGAGTGCTGTTCATATGCGGCTGGTCGGGCGGTTCAACTATCCGGTTTACCACCAGCGGGTTACTGGCCCCAGCTCCAGGGGTGTTGAAGAGGTGCCTTGACTCATAAACCAAGGGCAAATGACTCCGGTGCTTCCTCCTCAAGACTTCATGTGAGGCGTTCTGATCTACCCTAAGCCGATATGAATCTGCTTGAATCCTTTGTGCTTGGGCGTCCAAAACGGCTTGTTCTGCAGCCATCCTAGCATTCTCTGCCGCTAAGTCTACCTTACCTTGCGCTATTCCATCACATAATTTAGCCACTTCTACCTTCTGTTGCTCCTGGTTTTCTGAAGTTACCTCAACCTCCATCAGAGCCGCCAGAGCATCCAGTAGATCTGTTAAGACTTGAGCCAGCGGGCGAGCTGAACCGCCAGCCCCAGCTGCCGTGACCGCAGCTGCACCAGAAGTTATAGCCGCGGCGGCTGTCGAGCCAAGAACCAGCTGTGTGCCAGCCATGAAGATCGCCACCCTGTTTGGCGGCTCACGGGGGTCCGGAATACTATCTCCATCGGAATAGCCCCCAAGCCTTCCATCTTGTAGCTGATACATTGAATTGGTCTTGCCCATGGACTCATCATGGGAGCAGATCTCCGTCTCACTGCCAAAGACAGAGCCTTCCAACTCAGCCCCATGGGTGAAACCAACGAAGACATGCCTTACGGCTGGCTAAGCCGGGGCGGGTCGTGCATGTTGGGCCGTCTTGATGATGTCGGTGCAGATGTCCGGCTCAGGGCCCGGCTTACCGATATTGCCGATGAAGACATGGATTCCGCCGAAGGGGACCAGGTACCTGTACTCAATTGAGCCGGCCTCGGGGCCCCAACCTGCATCATCGATGTAGAGCTTGCCGCGATGACTCTTGGTCATCCGTCCCACAGCGTATCCCTTGAGCCCTTCGAAGCTGCCCTTTAAGAACTCGAAACCACCATGCGTTGGCCCCACGGTGGGAACCAACTGTCTTGGAAGTGTCACGACAGATGTCCTCATAGAAGGACTTAGTTGTAGAGCCATTGCGACGAGGTTAGCTTAAAGGGGTTAAAATGGGACAAAGGACACGAGGATTTATACTGGTTTGGCCCCTTCCGGTGAAGGTAAAGGCCTACTCCATTTGAGGTGGTATTGCTAGGGTTTCGTTTACCAGGGAGCGAATATGTTTTTCCTGGCTCTCGACTTGATGTTTCTTGCCCTAAGCCGCTGCCGGGTCGTCCCCTTATATACATGGGTTGATGCCCTGCGGCCTACAAAGTCCCGGCCGGCTCATACAACGTGTCCGGCTCGGTGACGTATCTTACATGCCTCATATGACAAGTCTACACGTACATGGCGGTTTATACTTACGGGCCTTAAGCCGCCTCTGGGCTTGGGCCTCTTACAAGCCTATCTGTGAACCGCCATCTTGTATATTCTTGGGCTTCATATAGATGAACCGCCATTGTGGTTGACCCGGCCCCTCCTGGGCGGGTTATATCTGGTAGTCATATCCCCAACACCCCCACTTCACAAATTTTTGCCGTTTTATTCGCCCCTCTTTTTCCGTTCGCCGTTTTTCTTGCCAGATCTATTTTTTGCGTGTGAGATCTTGTTTGTTGTTATGGATAATTCCTCCTCTATTGCTTGCACTCCCAAGAACGAGGTTCTCAACTTTAAACAAAGGGGAGGAGAAAGTTTACAAGATGCTTGGTATAGAATTTTCAATGCTCATAATAGATCTATCCGTAAGCAATCTACTGTTGTGCTTTTGCGTTGTTTTTATGTTGGCATCACCACTCGGTATTGATTCGTCCTTCATATGATTACCGATGGAAATTTCTTAAAGAGTCCTTCTTTATGCTCTTAATTCTATGGGAAATATAGTGGGCTCACCACCTCTTATGGTTAATGAA
The DNA here is from genome assembly GCF_002162155.2 of Triticum dicoccoides. Classification (NCBI taxonomy): domain Eukaryota; kingdom Viridiplantae; phylum Streptophyta; class Magnoliopsida; order Poales; family Poaceae; genus Triticum; species Triticum dicoccoides. The sequence continues at coordinate 471,889,007 of NC_041386.1, forward strand.
ACAATTTTGAATCTTGAGCATGTTATGGAAAGATTAGATGCTATCGAAAAGAAAATGCTCAACGAAGATCATATGGAAATTATACATAAAAAGATGCATAATTTTGCCACTAATCTTGGATCAAAAGCGGGCGATATTTTTAAGTTGTTAAAAGAAAGGGGTACTTTAATCCATGAAAGAATAGAAGAAAGTCTGTGTGGATCAATAAATTGGAAGAAATCTTCAATAATCTAAGCACGACTTTTACTACCACTAAAATTATTGAGGAAACTCGCGTAAAGAGTAGGAGATCCAAAAATAAGGGTGCAACTCCTAGTGATAGCAATAAAGGAGATCTTAAGATAATTTGTATCTACCCTGATTTTGTTGAAGTGATAAGAGATCCTTTTTGCAAGAATGAAATCTTTGAATTTATTTCCAGGAGTGTTGTTACTGAAAATCTTTATGCCAAATCTTTGAGGGATTCTAAGTGTTTGATTGAAGAGTTGGACAAAGATGACAAAACTTAGATCCTTGCTTTATGCCTAGCTAAGGGCGTAAAACTATAGTGCTTGTTGGGAGGCAACCCAATGAATAAAAAATATTTTTACTTTTTGCTTTCTGTTCTTGAGTGTTAGCACAATTATGCTACTATTATGATTGTGTTTTTTATGTTTAAATTAGTGTTTATGCTAAGTAAAGCCTTTAGGATCTTCTTGGGCAATAGTTGTTTGATCTTGCTGAAAAAATAGAAACTTTTACACTCACGAAATTAATTTTCATTTTTTTCCAGCGAGTGGTAAAATACCCTTTCCAATTGTAGTAGATCAATATACAAATTTCTCAGGTCGTCCTAATTTTTTAAAGTTTTTTGAGTTACAGAAGTATTCGAAATAATCAGATTGCTACATACTATTCTGTTTTGATAGATTCTGTTTTCTTTGTGTTGTGTGCTTATTTTGATGGCTCTATGGTTTTCTTTGATGAGTTTTTTCCATAGAAAAGTTGGAATACAGTAGATATAATACAAAAACGAAATATGAATTGGTTTGATACATCACTTATAGTAGTGGTTTATTATTCTTATACTAACGGTTCTCACGAAGGCTTTGTTGAGTTTTGTGTGATTGAAGTTTCAAGTTTTGGGTTATCTTACGATGGATGAAGGAAGGATGTAAGAGCCTAATCTTGGGGATGCCCTGGCATCCCAAGCTATTATCCAAGAATGAGCAACCAACTAAGCTTGGTGATGCCCCCGAGTGGCATCCCCGCTTTCTTCCAACAACTATTGGTATTTTACTCGAGACTATATTTTTATTCGTCACATGATATGTGTTTTGCTCGGAGCGTCTGGTGTGATATGTGTCTTTGCTTATTTTATTTTGTGTTTTAAGTCATCAATCCTTGTGATACGTCTTCGTCGTATCTATAATTTTTGATTGTTCCATGCCAATATTATACAACTTTCATATACTTTTGGCAACTTTTATATTATTTTTGGGACTAACATATTGATCCAGTGCCCAGTGTCACTTCCTATTTGTTGCATGTTTTTTGTTTCGCAAAAAATCCATATCAGACGGAGTCCAAACAGGATAAAAACTTACAATTTTTTTTTGGAATATATGTGATTTTTGGGAAGAAGAATCAACACGAGACGATGCCCGAGCGGGCCACGGGGCAGGGGGCGCACCCACCAGGGGTGGGCGCGCCCCTGACCCTCATGGCCACCCCGTAAGGCGGTTGGTGCCCTTCTTTCGCTGCAAGAAAGCCATTACCCAGATACAAATAGTGTTAAAATTTCAGCCCAACCGGAGTTACGAATCTCCGGGAATATAAGAAACGGCGAAAGGCCAGAATCTGAAACGCAAAAACAAGAGAGACAGAGAGACGGATCCAATCTCGGAGGGGCTCTCGCCCCTCCGCCGCCATGGAAGCCATGGACTAGAGGGTAAACCCTTCTCCCATCTAGGTAGAAGGTCAAGGAAGAAGAAGAAGAAGGGGGCTCTCTCCCCCTCTCTCCCGGTGGCGCCGGAACACCGTCGGGGCCATCATCGCGACAACGATCTACACCAACACCTCCGTCATCTTCACCAACGTATTCATCACCTTCCCCCATCTATCTACAGCGGTCCACTCTCTTGCAACCCGATGTACCCTCTGCTTGAACATGGTGCTTTATGCTTCATATTATTATCCAATGTTGTGTTGCCATCCTATGATGTCTGAGTAGATTTTCGTTGTCCTATCGGTAATTGGTGAATTGCTATGATTGGTTTAATTTGCTTGTGGTTATGTTGATGTCCTTTGGTGCCCATCATATGAGCGCGCGCGTGGATCACACCATAGGGTTAGTTGTATGTTGATAGGACTATGTATTGGATGGCAAGAGTGACAGAGGCTTCAACCTAGCATAGAAATTGATGCATACGGGATTGAAGGGAGACCAATATATCTTAATGCTATGGTTGGGTTTTACCTTAATGAATGTTAGTAGTTGCGGATGCTTGCTAATAGTTCCAATCATAAGTGCATAGAATTCCAAGTCAGGGATGACATGCTAGCAGTGGCCTCTCCCACATAAAACTTGTTATCGGTCTAGTAAAGTAGTCAATTGCTTAGGGACAATTTCGCAACTCCTACCACCACTTTTCCACACTCGCTATACTAACTTTATTGCTTCTTTACCTAAACAGCCCCTAGTTTTTATTTACGTGCTCTTTATATTCTTGCAAACCTATCCCGTTACACCTACAAAGTACTTCTAGTTTCATACTTGCACTACAAAAAAAGACACATCCGTGACATTTTGGGCCGAACGAAAAAAAATTCTGTCATACATATGACACTTCTATGACGATAATTGTGACAAAACCCGGTATCATCATAGATGTGGTGGGCTCCTACTTATATGACAAAAAATCATGACAGAAAATGGGCTTTTCGTCCTGGGCGGGCCGGAGACGCAGCTGCATGACATTCTTTGGGCCGTCCATGACGGAAAAAACCATGGTAGAAGCGAGGGGGAGGAAAATTTCGGGGAGTTCCCGGTTATGGTGGACGTCGTGGGCCGAGCGATGCGCGCTTCTCTCGTACACGTACACGCGTGTGTGCGAGGCGTTGGCTCTAACTGAACCCGAGTGAGGCGTTGGGCTCTAACTGAACCCGAGTGATTGCACTATAGGCTACGCGTTACTGAACCCGAGCGATCGATCGATGGCTGTTAACTGAACCCGATCGAGCGATTCCTTCGCTACTGCTGCTAACTGAAGCCGATCGATGCTGC
>NC_041386.1:471892759-471934919 GCF_002162155.2 Triticum dicoccoides
GGTGGGGGTGGATGAACAAGACATCGTGGTGTTGCCTCTGCATGAACAGGACCCTGATCGATCGAGCCGGTTGGGGCTGGATGAACAGGACCCCATGGAGGGCTAGATGAACAGGACCACCCCGTGGAGGGCTGGATGACAGTAGGCGGTGGAGGGCGGGATGAACAGTAGCCCGTGGAGGGGTGGTTGAACAGGAGCCCGTGGAGAGGGCTGGTTGAACAGTAGCCGGTGGAGTAGCGCGCGGTGGAGGCTGGATGAACAGGAGCCCGTGGATGAACAGTCGCAGGTGGAGGCTGGAGGAGGTCGACGGTGGATGAACAGTAGCTCGTGGAGGCTGGAGGGGGTCGATGGTGGAGATGAACAGTATCCCGTGGAGTCCCGTTTTGCGGTACGCCACACCCCTCCCGATGAACAGGACCCCCGTTTTGACCGTAGCGCTCCAACACAAGTCCGTTTCCTCCGTTTTCTGGTACGCCACACCCCTCCCGATGAATAGGACCCCCGTTTCGACCATAGGAGGTCCGTTTCCTCCGTTTTGCGGTACGCCAGACCCCTCCCGATCAACAGGATCCCATTTGAACGTGGCCGGTCGAACACAAGGCCGTTTCCTCCGTTCTGTGGTACGCCAGGCCTCGTTTCCATCGCCTATTCCGTCCAAGCCCTCCCGATGAACACGACGCATTACGTTGCCTCCCCATGAACACGACGCATTCCGTTGCCTCCCCATGAACATGACGACGACGCTGTTTCTCCGTTCTGATCCAGCCATGTACACGAGCCCTGGCTGTACGTATGCGCGAGAAGGCGTTCGAGACCCCGCCCGTATGTACACATATGTGGTCGTATTTCTTTCTTGCACCCTGGCCGCTGTATGTACGTGTACATGCTACGTGCGCGCCTCTACTACGACACGTGCATGCCTCTACATCCACTAGTATATATGTACATACACGTTCGTGACCAGAATGACAATGCCACGTACGCTTCGACCAGGTGGGTCCCGACTGTCAGGCACTTCCTTGCATGCGAAGATGTAGCTTGTGGGTCCCAGCAGTTAGGGGCAAACATTTTTTTTGTGAAATACGATGGCCCGTCTGGTGGGTCCCCGCTGTCAGGTGGAGGAATAATTATTTTGCACGTAATAAGGAGGCACTTCCTTGCTGCGGCCGTGGACCCAACTGTCAGCCTCTTCACGTACAGTCCACGTCCGATGGAAGCCGCTCCTTGACCATGTTGACCACGCCGCGCCAAGAGCACCAGGGCGGTGGACGACGGTGAGGCCTAGGAAGGGGACGACGCGGAGCCGGGGAAGACGCGGCAGTGGATGCCCACGCGTAGAGGAGTACGAGGGTTCACTGGTTCGCTGTGGTGTGAGGCTGCCGTCGCTGCAGAATAACAGGGGGTGTGGGTGAGTAGAGGTATGGCCTGGCCAGCGGTGGGAGTAGTAGGGGCGGTGAGGCCTCCGCCGCATCGCAGCCGGCCACGGGAGGCACGAGCACGAGGCACGACCGGCGCTGGTTTGGGCGGCTGGAGCAAGAAGACCAGAGGTTGAAGAAGCACTACGCCCATTGGATGGACATCGTATGGTCACTAGAGCTAGAATCGTGCATACTGACTAAGTTGACAAAGCCCTCCGTCCCCGTCAACTTAGTAGGACCACAAGTCAGCCTCCCACCAAGGCGGGTCCCAGCTAGCAGGGGGTATTCATTTTTTTGTGCGTAATAAGGAGGCACTTCCGGTGGGTCCGAGCTGACAGCAGGGGGAACGTTTTTTTCACGAAATACGGTGGCCCGTCGGGTGGGTCCCAGCAATTAGGGGCAAACATTTTTTCGCAATATACTGGTGGGCGTCCGGTGGGTCCCTGCTGTCAGGTGGAGGAATAATTATTTTTCGCGTAATAAGGAGGCACTTCCTTGCGGCTGCCGTGGACCTAGCTGTCAGCCTCTCCACGTACAGTATTCTTCCGATGGAATTCGGTCGTTGACCACATTGACCACGCCGCACCGACAGCACCACGGTGGTGGACGACGGCGAGGCCTAGGAAGGGGACGACGCGGAGCCGGGGAAGACGCGGCAGTGGATGCCCGCGCGGAGAGGAGTACGAGGGTTCACTGGTTCGGCTGCGCTGCTGTCGCCGCAGAATAACAGGGGGTGTGGGTGAGTGGAGTGGAGGGATGGCCTGGCCAGCGGTGGGAGTAGTATGGGGGCAGTGAGGCCTCCGCGGCAGCACAGTCGGCCATGGGAGGCAGGAGCAGGCGGCACGATCGGCGCTGCTTTGGGCGGCTGGAGTAAGAAGACCAGAGGTTGAAGAAGCACTACGGCCGTTGGATGGACATCGTACGGTCAGTCAAGCTAGAATCGTGCATATTGACTAAGTTGACAAAGCCCTTCGTCCCCGTCAACTTAGTAGGCCCACTATACCGGGTCCCAGCTAGCAGGGGGGTATTCAACTTTTTGTGCGTAATAAGGAGGCACTTCCTTGCGTGCGAAGATATAGCTGGTGGGTCTGAGCTGTCAGCGACGGTAACATTTTTTCGCGAAATACAGAGGCCGTTTTGGTGGGTCCCAGATGTCAGGTGGAGGAAATCATTATTTTGCGCGTAATAAGGAGGCATTTCCTTGTGTGCAGTCGTGGACCCAGCTGTCAGCCTCTCCACGTACAGTCCACTTCAGATGCATGTCGGTCGTTGACCACGCTGACCACGCCACGCCGAGAGCACCAGGGCGGTGGACGACGGCGAGGCCTAGGAAGGGAACGACACAGAGGCAGGGAAGACTCGGCCGTTGTTTTTGTTTCCCACGCGGAGGGGAGTACGACTGTACGAGGGTTTACTGGTCCGTCTGCCGTCACCGGAGAATAACAGCGGGTGTAGGTGAGTAGAGGGATGGCTAGGCCAGCGATGGGAGTACGGTGGGGCGGTGAGGCCCGCGCGGTAGCACAGCCGGCCGCGCGGAGGAGGGAGCAGGCAGTCTCGCCAGCGCTTGTTTGAGCGGCTGGAGCAGGAAGAGCAGACATTGAAGAAGCACGACGGCCGTTGGATGGACATCCAACAGTATACATGCCATCTGTGGAAAACCTCAAATCTATGGAAAACAGCATACAACCCATCTGCCATAATTTCAAATAATTTACAGCCCATTTGCTAATTCTTACGGGTTTTTTGGAGCCCATATTCTTTATGTTAGCATTACAGCCCATATTGTGGCCACGGTTAAAAAATTATACGAAATTTTGCGTATGTCGGTGCGGTCTGAACTGTTTTTAATCCCGAAATTTCGAGTCACATTCAGACTGATTTTAAAAATAAATGTATATCAATATAAAATCCAATAAATTATCCACGCATAAAAATCAATGCAATTTAAAATCTCAAAATGAAAAAAAGATATTTGAAAATAATTGCCGGTTTGATGTGTTTTAAAAATGTACAGCCCATTTCTCATTACTGATAGGCTATTTTCTCGGTCAGCCGAATGAAGCTCTCCTCGTCTTAAAAGATTTGCAGCCCAACAGGCCTGATAAAGCGATTTACTTGACAAATCACAAAAGAACTAGGATAGCCATTTTCAGAAAGAAAAAAAACTAGTGGGTTGGTCTGTGGTAAACATAAAAGAAAAGGTTGTTTAGACAGGCCAGAGTGTCCCGCACAGCCCAGTTGACACCCTGCTTCCGTCTCAAAAATAAATTAGATAAATGCCACTCCAATTATGGCGATTCATAAAAATTCCACTGCAATTTCCAAACTTTGAAAAATGCCACTGCAATTTTTGCAAACTTTGGAAAACACCACTGCAGTTTGTAAACTTTGAAAAATGCAACTCCAGACTTCGAAAAATGCCACTAGAAATGGCATGAAATGGCATTTTTCAAAGTTTGGAAATTGCAGTGGCATTTCTCGGATACACCAGATTTGGAGTGGCATTTATCAAATTAACCCAAAACAAAAATAACTGGGCGAGCTGCTGGGTCCCTGGTGTCAGCCGCTCGTTGTGCAATTCTCTCGTTTATTGACTACGTTGACACTGGCATGGGACCCAGATGTCAGAAATCCACTAGGAGGAGCCATTTTTTTTATTGGCTTGAAATAAGGAGGCACTTGCTTGCGTACTGCCATGATCTTGGCGGGTCCCTACTGTCATCCTCTCCATGTACAATCATCTCCTGATTGTGTACGCGTCAACTTGCTAGGCCCACAAGTCAGCCTCTAAACCGTGGAGGACAAATACAACCCATTTAAAAAAATAACAGCCCATTCCATACGTTCAAACGGAAAGTTCAACATTCAGAGCAAAGTAACAGGTCTGATCCACATATAGAGTATTGAACTTCCACGTTGACAACCATCATAGCCAAGTTAACTATCTACTCCCACTAACACTCTAGTATCGTACAAGTACTAACTTACTCTTAGCTAACTAGACGATGCCGGCCGCCATCTGCTGTCCATGCTAAACGCCGGCACCGGCGTCCTCCGTCTCGCCTCGGACTTGCCAGAGGTGCGATAGGGCGCATTGCTCGCGTGCGTTGGCCCTTTCCATGCCGGCGTGGTCCACCGAAGCTTCGGCTTCCAAGCGGGAAACCCACTTGACAAGCTGGTAGTAAAAATCGGCGTCGCGAACGCGTGCATGCCCGAAAGCCTCCAGGGCTATTTGTCGGGCGCCGGCCTCCACGTAGTCGGCCCAGTTGTGGGCGCTCTACTCGCGACTCAGAGCGTCGATGCGCTGCTGCTCCATGTCCCGCTGGCGGCGCAAATCGGCGATACGCTGCTCCTCCGCCAGGCGGTCGCGCTCCAACAACTCATGCTCCTCCGCCATGCGGTCGCGCTCCAACAACTCCTCGATCTCCACATTGCCATCTAAAGACAGATAGAATGCCTCCTCCCTCCGCCTGCCTTCCGGTGAAAACCCGGACACTAGTTCTGGCGGTGACCGCCTCCGGCATCGCCTACCGCGGACGGGCGGGGGCATGGTGTCGGGACCCCGATCCTAAGTCACACTGATCTAGCATGTAACACATCATATCACTTTGCGGCCTCAAGCACGGTATTCCCACGGGTGCCACCTTACCTGGCCCGGGGACCGTTTGCGCCTTTTGGCTCACGTATATGATAGCGTCGCTAGCATCCATATGACAAAGAACCCGGGCCGACATGGCTAGTCGTGAACCCAAAGCGGTGCTAACCTATGGGGACAGGCATACATGAATCACATCGAGCATGCCGGTCAACAGCATATGAATCCGGGTTGTAGCACTGGGCTAACAGGACTCCGGAAGTCACCGTGTGACATTTTCCCGAAGGGACAGACACAGGAACGAAGTGAAACACATGCCGACCAGTCAACTGTCCTGAGCAGTAGTGCTGGGCTAGCAGGACTCCGGTGAACCGGGCTGTAGCGGACTACTATGGCTCAAGGAAGCACTAGACTACATTTCCCCATAAGAGAGGCTGCCAAGGACAAACAACTAGATTGTCGGATCCCACACATAGCAATACACGTCACACATACGCATAACATGCAAGTATGTGAGGTACAACATGGCATCACAACATAACGCAAACTCATATAGATAAAGGTTCAGAAGAACCACATAGCATTAAATACAAACAGGGGTCACATGACCCATCATTCAAAGCATACAAGCAACAAGCGGAAGCATTACATGTCTGAGTACAGACAACTACAAATGAAAAAGGCTGAAGAGCCTGACTATCTACAACATCCGATCAAGATCGTAGCTGAGGTACAAGCTACTTGTCGAAGTCCACGTAAACTAGTAAGACCGAAGTCTCTGCTGCAAAAACATAAATAAAGCAACATGAGTACAAAGGTACTCAGCAAGACTTACATCAGATCCTATCATACATGCACTTGTATCAAGAAGGTAATGTGGAGTTTAGTTGCAGCAAGCCAGCTTTGACTCAGTGGCTATCCTGTACTACGACTGCTGGTAACTCTTTTGAGGTGGCGCACACGAGTCCACTAATCACCACGTCAATACACTACTATGGATTCATTCCTATCTTCCTACGAGAAGGCCATCCATAGCACTCATACTTGTCTTGAGCATTTTAGAGTATCCACTTCAAGTTGTCTATGTACCACGTAAGCATCCAAGAAGTCCATAACCGAGGACACAGCTATTCGAATAGATCATGATAACCCTGCAGGGATGTACTTCTTCACACATGCTCTCACCACTTATCACCATGTACACGTCATGTATCTCGGCAGCCTTCAAGCGGAAGCCTGGCGAGGGTGTCGGCCACGACCTGACTAACCACACAAGACTCTAGTCCAGGTTTATCGCCTATTCGGGTTCCATCCGCAAGGAGATCCGGCCGGGGTGTCGCTCACGGCCCCAAACGATGTGTGCAGGGTTCCCAAGCCCACCTCGCCGGATGGATCTACGCTTGGTACACCGTGCCACTTGTGCCTAGTCTGTCCCAAGCCCACCTGGCCGGGTGCCACTTGGTAGACTACTAACACTACCTACAAACACCAGAAACTAATTGCAACTCCTGGACAAAGATCAAGTTGGTTAATAAGTCGAGAGAGCTTGGAGTGCCCGGAGCCCAATGTGTGGTAGTAGCTAGTCATTGGACAACATACACAGAACTCAGTGCTTAAGGACGGTTCCAGTGAGACAACCCACCATGTACTCCTACATGGCCTCTCACCGCTACCTTTACCAAATCGTGTTCACACGCTTAACTCTCAGCACCAGAACATATCGTACCACTCCAATTCATTCCCGATGAATCAGACCTGACACAACTCTAAGCAATAGCAGGCATGGCATGGCAAGAACACAACATGGCTCAATCAACTCCTACACATGCTAGTGGGTTTTAACTATTTACTGTGGCAATGACAGGTCATGCAGAGGAATGGGTTCAACTACCGCAACACAAAGTAGCAGTTGAATCGTTGTTGTCCTAATGCAATAATGAGAGCAGGAGCGAGAGAGTAGGATTGTATCGGAATGAACAAGGGGGTTTGCTTGCCTGGTAGATCAACAGGGGGCACTACTCCTCAGACAGGTACTCTCGAACACTCTCCGGAGCAGGACCTATCGAGAAGGAACGGTGTCGGTAATCAAAACACAACCATATGCAACAATATGATGCATGATCATGGCATGAATATGTGATGCTGATTGAGATAATGCAAGTAGCTTTTATTTGGATGAAATCCATTTGAACCAAGATTCAAATGCATCTCCAAAATAAGCTCTTTATATAAGCCATAAGTGTGTTTTCATATATACAGCATGTATAGATGGTTTGTCATGCATGAAAATGGTACAGATGGATAGATTGAATTTTTCTGATAATTTTTCATATATAAATTATTTCAATCCGAGCTACGGTTGAATCTCTATGAATTTTTGAAGTTTTGAATATATTCTGGAATTTCCTGATTTATTTTAATACCAGAAAAGGATTAATTGCGTTAGCACTGTGTCATGCTTGCGTCAGCAAGTCAATAGCACTGACCAAGTCAAACCTGACGTGTGGGGTCCACACGTCAGTGACTCAGTTAGTTAACAGGGGGTTTAGTTAGTCTAATTAGGATTAGTGGGCGCCGGGCCCACTGGTCAGTGACTAACTAGGTAACCAACCTAGATTAATTAGTGTTAATCTAATACTAACTAAAGATGTCAGGGGGGTGGCCCACGCGTCAGTGACACAAGGGGGAGGGTCAACCCCGATCAGCGGGTCAAAGCCACCGGCGGCTTGACGCCGGCGAGCCAGACGCGGCGGAGGGCGTCGGAAATGCGTCTTCGGCGACCAAATGGACCACGGAGACCATCTCCGAGGAGCTGGTGCTCGCGCGCATCCACTGGTGCCCTCCGTTTCACCGGAGACGGCCTAAATCGATGGCGGCGACCACTTGGGCGGCGGCCGGAGTTCGGCCTCGACCGGAATCGCGGCTGCAGCGTGCAAAAGACAAGGGGGGAAGGGGGATTCGAGGTGGGAGCTCACGACGGAGTTGCTGAGCAGGCCAGTGGGCTCGGGGAGGCGCTGAAGACGGCGAATCGGAGTCGGCGGTCGGCGGCGTCCGAGGAGGAAGACGATGGCGGCGGCGGCTCCACAGGGCGTCTGGCGTCTTGTGGCTTGACGGAGAGGAAGAGGGAGATGCGGCGAAGCTCTCGGGCTTGTCGGAGAGGCGAGGGGGAGGCGGTGGCTGCGGCTATGGCGAACGGCGGTGATGGCAGCGCTCGGGCGCGGTGAGAGAGAGCGAGGGAGAGGAGAGGAATGGGCACGGGAGAGTGAGAGAGGCTTGGGGGGTGCGTGGCGACGTGCGGGCGATCCAGGCGACGAGAGGGAGAAGCAGGAGGTGGCGGGGAACGTGGCCACGGCCGGCTGCGTGGCCGCGCGCGCCGGCGCATGCCCCTGTCCTTCTGTCGTCGCCAGGAGGACGACGATTGGCAGTTGGGCCAGTGGGCCGCACCACTGGGCCGGCTGAGGCGCCATGTAAGCTTTCTGTTTTTTTATTTTTGTTTCTGTTTTCTATTTTTCTGACATTTGTTTGGATTTAATAAAATACTAAATCATTTTATTTACTTATGCCAATTTTTGCAGGAGCTAGTGGTATTATTCCAGAGCTCCTCAACAACTAACATAATTTTTGGACATATATTATATATATAACAAATATATATCCAAAGCAAATAATTATTCATTAAATCCAAATACCCAAAATAAATATCTATGAGCTCCTAATAATATTGGTTTGATTTTTATCTCTGTCCAATATTTTCAGAGAGCGACATGAACATTTTCTTGGAGACTTTTGGAGCACTTTTTATTTGGGTCATTTCCAGAGATGATTCTGAGGGTTTCACAAATCCTCATTTCAAATTTAAATGGAATTTAAACATGATGCACACATGAAGGGCTAGCCTAGGTCATACCAGAACTAGGGATGTGACACATGGCGGACGTGGTGAGCGACGTCGGGCCGGTGGGGGCTTATGAGGATATGGCGAGTTGGGTCACGGTGGCACCTGAGAAGGCCGGGAAACAGTACTATTTCTGTTCGTATCTATGAATAAGTAACTGCCAAAAGCAAAGATCAGCCACTCCGAATCTCGCATCGCAACTAAAACTAACTAGTACGATTCCCAGACATAAGATCAACATGTTAATGCATCTCAATGATTCACATATCATATACAAATATGTAGCTCCAAAAGCAGAGATCTAGAAAAAACATTTGTTCTTCCTACTAACATGGATGCTTCTCTTGGCCAACATTCAGTACAGACTGAAAGACAAATTTGTTTGTGAAGTCTATAATTCCTCTTGCAAACGTAAGTGGTTTCATCAATAGCTGGAACCATGAGAATGAACCACACATGATGGAGGAACATCCACTGCAATATGATTTGGTCTTCTCTCGATCACACCGCGAGACTATTTTCGGAATACAAACTTTAACTTAGGAAAAATGATGCCCATTGTATAATCAGACCAAAGCAATCAAGCACCTAGTGTTGGCCAATAAATAGTACAGTACTACTTTTCTGCAGTCCATGAACTGACTATCCAATCTTTCTGTGTCTATTTTCAAATGGCACTGCATGCAGTGACTATACTATTATCTTGTGCAGTTCAACCAAAATTGCGGACACTTTGTTTGTTTGCCAAATAGCAACGGACAGACATCTCTGTCTGCACAAATATCAAGCAGCTAGTAAACATATACCACACCTTGTATTTTCGGTTTAAACATGTCTCTTCCGCTTAGCATCTGTCATGTTCTGCACTGGACAATCTGATACAGTTATGTTTTGCCCTGGACAATTTCATACTGAATTGATTTGCTGGTTCAGAGCAGAAATATAGCGCCTATTCTTCATCAGACCAAGGATATCCATGTTCGCAGTGATGGAAGAGGTGAAATCAATACAACCGAAATTGAGCATCCAATCATTGAATCTTGTCCTGCACCTCCAATGTAGGTCCATCCTGCCAATAAATTCACATGCAAACCACTAGTATTACTATCTAATGACAGTACAAAAAGAGTAGCAAGATAGTAACAAACCATGTACCTTCGTAATGAACAGCTCATAGTGCCACCAATTGGATATAAAGGTTTGGAAAAAAACATGCTCCTAATGTTGAACCAGTTGGACTTTTTGTGCAGTTCCACTAAAATCGAGCATCCCTGTTTGCATAGATATTGAAAGTGTGATTACTCTAAAAGTGGCACTAGTTGAAGCATAGACTCACAAATATAAGCATTCCAATTTCATAATGGCAAAAGGTAGCAAGACTGTTTCTAACCACCTGTTTGAAGGAATAAATAAAGCAGCGGCTGATGTCAGGAAGGCATACATAGTTTTTTCTGAAAAACTGAGCCATTCCTGACCTTTCCTCTTCTTTTAAGTAAATTTTGTGCAGTTCTACTAAAATAAAATCCCATCACCGCCTTGACAATTCAGTGACACTGTACAAAAGGAAATGACTTAACATTACATTATGACGTCAGGTATATAGTCGACAGGCATTAGAGACAAACATACAGACATCCTCCGATAACATAATGAACATTAATTTTAACAAAGGCGTGACTAGATTTACCGGGATAATTTGAGTGAACTCTACACCCTTTGTTCCTTAATATAAGACGTTTTCGCGGTTTAATTTAAAGTACCCAAACGTCTAGTATTTAAAAAAACAGGTAGTAGTTTTCTTGAGCACATATCTGGGAAAGCTTGCCACACTTTATTTATGTCCATACGCTAATGCAACACCATTCGAATACTACAAATATACACTAATCCAGTGGCTAGTGCAACAGTAGAGTAGTTAGTTTATTACAGGGTACAGTACAATGGTTTTACTGAACTTATTTCAATAAACTCTAGCACTGGAAGGTTTCTATAAGAATTAACAATACAAAATGTAAAGATAACAAGTTTCAGCATTGGTATACTAGCTCTGCATGAGCATTAAACCAAATACAAAAGTCTGGAGGTAACTAGCATTATTAACTAATGACAGTATAAAAAAATTGGAAACCATGTACTTCCAAGATAAATATCATTTCGAACTTGGGGGACCTTAAAAATTGCTATCCCAATCTTGATAATCGATCAAACATAAAAACTTGATCGAACGAATCAAGAGAACAGCCGGAGGAGGAGGTGCCCACTCTTGACCTTTCCTCTTGTCTTCATAATTGTCTATGCAGTTTAACCAAAATAAAATGACATCAGCGTCTTGGCATTTTGGTGACACTGTACAAAAAAATTAACTTATCTCATGAAAGTGAGGTATGTAATCTATAAGCATTAACAGTGCAAAAATCTGAAGGTAGTAACAAGTTTCATCATTGGTATACTGGCTGTGCAACAGCATTAGAATGCCTTAGCTGAAAAATCTTTAATACATCCATAATCAACAGCTAACCCTGAAATAATCCAGTGACATTAAATGGCATTGCTTAAATTTATCGATGACATTAGACTGAGAGCGGCATTAGTTAAATGTGGCATCACTTTAGCAGTAGCATTTCTTGACTTGACCGCTGACGTTATACTAACAACAAAAAAGTGGCAATAAGAGCATGGGAGGCCCATTCGGACAGTGGGCGCACCAGTACGATGTACCTCCACGGACGCAGAGTGGTGAGGGAGGTATGGTTGCCCAGAGCAACAAATATCCAGACAGTATATGTGGATTACGTCCCATTTTTGCTCTCTTTAGCCACCTTTTTCCTATGCAAGGACAACAAACCGATCGACCTGGTCATTCTCTATTGCGTTGTCATGCCTTTCTACCCTTCTTTCAATCAAGAGACACGAGACTCGTTCCTTAGCTACTGATTTTCCCCTTTTCAACCTAGATGCGGGTTCGATGCCTACTCTCTTGGACAGTACAGTCTCCCTTCCTTTCCTTATTCAATCCAGACATGGATTAGTCTGCATGAAGTAGGGTTTCCTTTAATAGTGCAAATTATGGTTTTCGTCTGCGTGGCCAGCAGAGTAGAGGATAGCAAATTGGGAAGATGATGGAGTGGAAAAAGATCCACATGCAACGACGTGGCAGATGGGGCAATAGAACAAGGTTATGGTTCGAAAAGAGGTAGCATACCTGAGGGTCGGCGGGAAGTGGCTTCGCTCGTGGTCGTCGTCCTCCGCACACACACTACGGCAGCGAGCTTGGGGACGGAGGCCATCCCGCCCGGGCGCTAGGTCTGAGAGGACGGCCTTGTCGTCAGTGTGTGACCTCGCTCGCCGACGACGAGTGCGTCAACGCTGCACGTTCTTTTCTTCCCCAGCGGATCTGTGACCACCGGTGAGGAGGGAGAGAGGGGTAGTCTTTTTTAGATCTGGAGAAGGGTGGTAGTGTGAGAAGAAAGTAGGCAGCCCTTAGCAAGAAAGCCCTCAAGCTCCGGCCTATATATCTTTTTTTATCTACTATTTACTATCACTATAAAAGAAAGAGAAGGATAGATCCAAACAATTAGAGTCATCCATTAGCAAGATCTAACAATCCTTAAACATTTTATGTTTAACGCAACAAGCCACGGAGTTAAGCCACTAACTCTCGATCGCTAAGCCCTACCCCAATAAAACCGCTGCGGACGACACCACGCCCACACGACCTTTTCCCCGCTCTTCTCCTCCGAAGGGACGCCAGCGTTCGCCAGAGCCGCCACATCTCGCGCCATCCACCGATCCCCCGCCGCCTCGCGCGCCATCCGCCACCCGGTGATCCACTCGGCCTCCGCCGCCGCCGATCCACTCATCCTCCGCCGCCGCTCAGCTTGGCCTCCGTCGACACCGCCGGTCATGCTTCCCCGCGAACAAATACAAGCGTGAGCAGCCCCCCACCGGTCCAAGAACGCGGGAACAGCCCCCGCCGCTACTGCCCGCCGGTCTGCCTCAACTGCCCACGCCAACCTCTCGATCCCTCCTCTGCCCGCTGCATCTCCCACGCCCTGGCGACCCATCATCCAGCGTGCCTCCGCGCCAGGACGCCGCTGCTCCTCATTCAGTGCGGTGCTCCTCAGCAGCCGGCGGCCCTTGCTCCTGCGCGCCGGGCCGCCGCTGCTCCTCATCCAACACGGCGCCCTGCCGCCACCGGCGGCCCTTGCTCCGTCGCCAGCGCGCCTCCGCGCCGGGCCGCCGCCGCTCCTCATCCAGAGCCCTGTCGCCGCCTCGCGCGCCACTGCACCCGTCCGCCGCGAGCGCGCGTCCGCTCCACGCCTCCCCGCGCACAAAACGGCCAGACCTCCACACTTCCCACGACACAACCGAGGATCTCTTTGTGCGAAAAATCCCTCACCGATTGGCGCGCCGATGACATCCATATCCTTTCCTCCGGTAAATCAGGTTCATAAAGGAGCAAGTATTTTTTTTCAGTTATACAGTATATACTAATTTCTTCACTTGCCCATGGTTTTACCTTCATCCACATGTGTCTCCCTTAGAATTAGAGGAATGTTCTCCATTTAATGGGAAAGCAACTGCCTGATGTGAAAATCTGTGAAAACAACAACTGAAGTGGGGTACATCACTGGGATTTTGTGGTGTGTCTCTATCGGAAGTTTGAAGTCGTCCCGTGGCCTTCGTTACATAGGACTATGCGTGTCTGTATAATGGTCAAAGTGGTATTCAGAAGTTCCTTGTTTCCAACCAATGCATACATATTTAGCTCTGTTCTCTAGCTGAATTTCACCTAACCCAGTTCTTCATAATTTCCTACTCAATTGGCTGTAGCTGTTTTATTTATATTAACTATGTTTATTGGCACAAGGGATTTTGAAAACGTGTCACTAATTAGTCTTTTCGTGGCTGCTAATGTGCTAACCATAGCTATCACATATATCTTGAACTGCAAGGTGTAGATGTACAATTTGTTGAGTTCTGACTATAAGCACTCAGTTGCTGTGATAAAATGAAGAAAATAAACATGCTTCTTTTCGGTTTGTGGAAGTCAATTATTTAAAAAGGCTGTAGAAAATCTCATTGGCAGGAAGTTGTTTCATATTTTCTAGAGCCATTTAAAACTACTTGTTGGGGTCTCTGATTGTGTCAACAAGTTGTTAAGCTCATAAATGAATCTGTTTAACATAGATAGTCGGAATGTACAATCAAAGGGGGGTCATGCCTCCTGTAGTTTTTAGTGTTTACTTTCTCATCTCAGTGCAGAATTGTCTCCTTTGTTTATGTATCCAGATTGACTTCGTCTGTTATTTTGCCGACCAGCTGTTCAAAGCTTCTCACTGTTTGCATGTACTTGCACATCAGTAAAGAGGGTCTTGACGGCCTAAAATGCAGACTTCCCTACTCTTTTTGTGATAAGCGGACCTGGAATAATTTATTATTTATATAAGACAATATGATGTTCACAATGATGCACATGCTTCAGATTGACTATATAGATCCTATGATTAAAGAGGGACAAGTTTACTATATGGAGGTATACGAGATATGAGCTTGAGGCGCTCTTAGTGGCGCGCCGTTGTGGGAGGCGCATGCGCTATGGTGGGCCGAGGTGTGTACTACGTGGGAGACGTGAGGAAAATGCTCAATTCCTATTTTGAGTAAGTCCCACCCATGGAACCTCATAAGGCTAAGGCATTTAGACTAGATGTCTGGATTATGTGGTTTCCCACTTGATTTCATCATTCACTGCAGTGGATGGTATGAGAAACAATATATGAAGACTTGGTTATTTCTTTCAGTTGAGACGTTCAATGAGAATTTAGCACTTACATAATGAGAGAGCGGGAATTCAGCCCTGAAGAAAGCACTGGCAAATGAACCGGCATATATTTCATCACTTGGTTCTTCTATCTATGAAGCAATGCCAAGAGGTAACAAGGATGCAGTGTGGATAATGCAGGTACAAAAATGTCCATAATATAGTAGTAATTTTTCTGTAAATTTGTTCTTATAGCAGAAGATTGGGAAGCAACCAATTAGTCTTTTTCTAGGCTATATGTTGAGTAACCTGGCAGACAAGAACATTCGAGTGTACACTGCATTGTCTCTCACGCATGTTGCATGTCAAGTTTCTTCTGCATGAGGCATATATGCTATATTGCTATTTGAGATGTGATTCTCCTGTCCTTAGAAGCATGTTCTTAGTCCTGATTTTCTGTATGCTCTCTGTTCTTCAGAGATTATACTTAAAACAGTCTTGATTAGAACAGTAATAATAAGTTATCCTTGGAAATCTGCTGATTGATAGAGAAGCACTTCAAGCTATGTAAGATATTTGGTGTATACTTCAATTGCACCGTTAGAAATAATTATCATTCATCAAAAGGAGATTTATCGGATGCAAAATAATTGCTCTACGGAGATAGACTTGATCGAATTGAGCAAAATAAGGTCCACAATTGCATTGTTCTTCACATGCAAACTAAATTATTCTTCAGAGATAGACTCGATTGAATTGTCGGATCCGATTGAAAGAACATAGTTTTAGCTAACTTTTCGTACATGGTCGGGTAATTGTCTGTTATCTGTAGTTTTCACAAGGTTCATTTAGTACAAATAATACAACCAACCGAAACTATCACTTTCAAGCTTACTGATTGCATACTGATCCTGAACAGGGGCTGACCTCAGCAAGGCTACGCCATCCAAAAGGGAAATGAATATGAAGGACAAAACATAAAACTATGTACACCCCATCTGCCTCCAATTTTTTACTGTCTAATGCTCAGTATGACTCTTTACAAGTTTATTTCAGTTCATCTCGCCTGGGAATGTGGTGTTTCTTCTGGACACTATTTTTGTGGATCAAGTGGTACAAAGCTTGGTAAGGTTTTAGTCATGCTGGTTGCAGTTGTTAATGTTGGTTGGACTCTGCTCCAAATCAAGCTCAACATCTGCTACTGGTTTCAGTTCGGTTGAGGCAGAGCGAAGGATGAGTGTAGAACCAAAAGGATGAGAATAATGTTTGGTGCATCAAATAGAGAATTGTTGTTAGAGAAAGGTTTCAAACTCAACAAATGTAAAATTTGGTACTGTCATGTACCAACCCATATTATTTTCTCTTTTTTCTTCAAGCAGTAAGCCTAGATTGTGCTTTTTCCTTTAATGTTTATAGGAATTTGCATATTCAATTTAAATCTAAAAATATATTCCTTGGGATCATCTTTCATATGAATAACCTAACATATAAATTATATGTTACATGAAAGAATGGTGATCTTGTGTTTGAGCCATTATTTGGAAACTTATGCCAAAGCATAATTAAGCCTATAGAAAAATTTCATGTCTACAAATTACAAACCTAAAATATATGTACTTTCAAAGATTTTTATTTTCCACTCCATCAAGATTTTGCTGATCTCGATTTGTTTTTGTTACTGCTCATCCCGACGCTTGTGTTTGCTGCAGGTCAATAGAGACGATTATATTGAGATAGATTGGTTCATTTTATGTAGACCATACACCAGCCATATGTATCATAGCTTTTTATTTATCTTACCTCTTCTTATACAATAATATATCACTAATGCTAATGCAGCTTATTGCAATCTTGTGTTGTAGTATTTCCCCCTTATATAGTATGTGTCTCACAAGCTTATTCTATGGCAAACAATGTGTGAGGTTTCAGATTCTGTAATTTTTAGACATAAAGGGTTGCATGAATATTTTACAGGTGGGAACACAAGACATATAATTTGGAGCATTTGATCCATAGATTCTGTAATTTGTTACTTCAATTTTTTTCATAAATTATGCTTGTCTAGAGGAAGATAGTAGCATGGCTTGTACTTTAGGTCTGTAGGAACACAAGACATATAATTTGGAGCATATGAATACTCTCCGCCGTCACTGATCTTAATTTTGAAACGTTTCTCACTGATCTTCGGATTGAAAAGTTGCAGCACTTATTACATTTTATCATTTTACCTGAAGATGTAACATGAAAAATTGCAGTATTTGTCTGGAAAATTAATTTGCTCTCACATCTGAAGTCGTGTCTATCCTGTAGCTTGGCACTAGTTAGTTTGGTTCATTAAACCCAAGTACAATATGAAACTTCGTTGCCAACTTTGAAATCCCATACTGGATTCCGATCACATTGGTCTAATTTTATCATTTTGGCCCTGTGCAGTTTTTAACATTTCAGTTTTGCTGTGTTTGAGGGTAGAGGCGCTGATTATTTGTTCCATATATGTACTTTTTTGTTCTGTTCAGTTGCGTGCATGACAAAATGTAGTTTTCAGTAGCATGACTGTTGATTACTAATTGCTATGGCATTTTATTTTCTGATACATCTAAAGCGTCCAATGCGATTTGCTTCACTGCAAGTAATATGGATGAAGAACTGAGGGCAGCGTTTGGTCAAACAATTCCGGTAGGAAATTGGTTTTCGCAAATGCCCAAATTGTGGTAAAGGCAGTAAAGGTAAGTTAAGAGTCTTTCGGTTACATGAAGAATAAAGACTATATTTATGATGATTGATGCGGGAAATGGACTCAGTACTTCACTTACATGTTGTACATAATGAGAAGGGTTCGTTTTCTAGAATTATTATAAATGTGATACAGATTCTGGTATAACCTTCGGTTGGCTACAATTCATGTCGAAGATACAATGCAGAAGCATGATATGAATGTGTGCCAACTCAACAAAACAAAATGTTGCTCTATGAATCATTGTTTAAAGTGATTCAGTATCAGTTCATCTCTTAAGATCATTGCACCATCAAGCATCTTCCTCGTAGCATTGGCTGCAGCCATTTTCTATAGAAAAATTATAGTAACCATGCATTTATGTTTCTTTAGTTTGATTTTAGCATTTGTTTCAATGAATTTGAAGGTACTGGCATAGCGGAGTTATTGTGGTATATGCCAGCATGTTTCACGCTGTCACACGAGCTGTCGATAACTCGATATGCTATGAGTTGTCCTTCTGATGAAGAACTTTTGCTTACATCTCAATTTTCATTGTGTCAGGAGGACAAATACTAATACTATCTCCTTTGGTCTTTTGGCTGTCCCTCAGGCCGTGAATGTTGCTACTGGGGTGAAGGAGAACATCCAGCTCATGAGGGGGCTTCACATGGTCACCGATATCCAATACCTTGATTGTCGTGAGGCGCTCGTGTGGAAGTGCAAGATGGACTAAGAGGAATCACAGAAGTACAAGGAATGGAAGTTCATATTTGAGAAGGCAAATATTGTACATCAGAATTAGTAGTAAATAAAAAAGTCAAAGATGTGCCAAAATACTATGATGGAGATGTGAATTGTGATCCATGCCTTAAATTTAGATAAAAAAATCTTATGATTTTTGTGTTCATAATGGAGACGTGCAACGCACGTGCAAGCTTACTAGTACTACTAGTACTGGAGGTGGAGTAGTGGTAGAGTAGTTTATATTTTCTCTGCGTACAATACCAGTTAGTCGTGCTTTAAAACTGATCGGCACGCCACTAAAAAAATAAAGGTCGATAACTAATGCGGCACCTCGGCCCAACGCGGTCAGATCGCATTTTGCATGAGAAATTACACATCATGTTTCGTTGACATGTGGTCCCGTTCCAACATATCAGTGAGACGACGGCGAGTAGTAGGAGTATTTTCGAATGGACGTGTAGGCCGGGGCGCCTCTTCGTGAACCGTGGCAAACTCGCAACCGTCCACCGACTCTTCGCCTTTCCCTCTCGATTTGGAACTGTTGTCGCACGCTCTTCCTCTCCGTCCTCCATTTTCCTTCAACCCTTCACCCTTTCTTCTGCCATTGTTCGATCGTCTTCTCCATGGAGGGAACAGGCCGGAAACGACCCCATTATTCTTGCCCCGATCTGAAAGATGACGTGGTGGAGGAACTCATTGATCGGTGCGACGTCATCACCTCGGCTAGCATGGCAGGTTCGTTCAAGCCCATTCTTGACTCAACTAATAACATCATTACAAAGAACCCAAGAGTCAAGGAGCGGTTTGATCTCCCCTATCTTCTTCGCCGTGACCCTGATGATGACTGGCGCCAGCACGACGGAGGCCTCGCCCTGTGCAAGTTGATGCCGCTTGATAATGATACGTATGATGTTAAGATGCCATCGCCTGAGGGCAAGGCTTGGGCGGGCGCAAATGGAGATTGGGTTGTTTACATTGGGTCCAACTGCGAGTGGGAACTTGTGAACGCATACACTCGTCACCGGGTTCCACTTCCAAAAATCTCAGCACACTGCCCAGAGGTTGAGCACACCAGTAACGTATGCACGTTCAAATACGATCATGGTGACTGTATTCTACGGAAGATAGCAATTTGTCGAGTTCCCAACCGCTCTTGGAATTACAGCAATTATGATGTTGTTGCTATCTTCGACAAGCTTGTTGCCGTCCTTGATGGTTTCACTCGATGGATATTGCTCAAAAATTAGTTTCTGTACACGGATGAGTACTGTGATGCAATTCAATACGAGGGCCTTGTGTTTGCTGCCACCACTCGTGGCACTGTTTTTGCATGGCATCCTCATAGTTTCGGTACGTTTGTCTTCCACCGTAATTATAATTGTTTCATCCACATGCATGCGGGTTAGCAAGTTTCCCTTTACTAATTAACCTTCTTCTTATGTTTCCAAGGTCCTGTGAACATCCCACCACCTATACTTGAAAAATTTTGTAACCAAGGGGGAGATGACGATGGTGATGATCACGAGCATCAGGACGAGCAGCGCCCATATACTTTGTGGTGCCTAGCAACTAATTCGATGGATCACCTCTTCTTGTGTGTATACAACCCACTTATGATGTTACTGCTAAGGAAGCAGGTGTCTCCCATGGTCACACTCTCCGGACCTATTCCAACACCCGTTGCATGGTATTCAGGGTGGATACTAGTGTGCTAGCGCCAACTCCTTCTCCCTGGTACAAAATTGATAGTCTTGGAGAAAACTCGCTCTTCCTTGGACAAAACTATACGATGATGGTGAAAGGCGATCCAACTGCTGTTGACACATTTATGAGAAGCAACTGTGTCTATACCTCAGACATTTGTGTGGTTCCCTACCCTGGTAGGGATATAGTAGGCCGCTTCAGCCTGGATGATCAGTCCTGCGTTGGTTTCCAGATCGACAATTGATGGCCCATCCCAGAGAATCACTTGTGGTTCAAAGCAAGCGTTTCCAACACCGAGGAATGGTTGAGTTGAAGTTCATTTCATTGCTTGTTATTTGTTGTGTGGTGAAAACTTTAGTATTATAATGTATCCTCGTTGTCGATGTGGGTTGATGACCTGTTGTATGTAATAAAATGATATGCCTGTGATAAACTTACTAAATTTATGAATGGCTTTCGAGTCGCTTCTCTAAATTTGTACTAGCTTCACATGCTTCACGCGTCGGGCGGGTGTTTTTACTGTAGCCATATGTTAATGTGTTCGTTGTACGTAACCAGCACCTCGAATCCTCGATACTAGTATACTATATACTAGTAGGAGCAAGTAGTAGGAGTAGTAGGGTGGCATGGGCCAGAACAAGCGTTCACGTCCAGGAGTACGACACACGCCACCACCACGACATCCATCTGACACCATATTATTTCTTGGAGTCCGTGCTAGAGCAATCTCTTCAACCTCGTCGTTTCTCTAACTTCAGCCATCGTGCGGCGGGCGAGGTGGGGGTTTGCCGATAGTCGGTTTCCTTAACTGTGGTCCCACTTGTAAGGCCAACTCCAACGCACGACCCCAAACACACCTCCGTTTTGCACGAACTCCAACGATAATTTTGACTAGAAAAGCAAGACCAAAGAAAACAAGAACCACAAGAATACATTTTACTACTGTAAGTTGGATTAGTGCCTTCTCGATGCATTCATTGTTGATCTGCGGAGGCTCGATCTTGCGTGCTTCTTTCTTCTTCGAGTGTAAAGAATTAGACGTTGCTTCCTCGCATCTAGTCTCATGTCTAGCCTCTATTCTAGTAGGAGTGTCAACAAGTGCACTAATCTCATCCGAGAGCAGAACTGAAGATTTGGTCGGGTTCTTCCTCCTTTCGCTGACACGTGGGACATCCAGCATCCAGGTCGTGTCATGAAAGAAAATAGAGTGGTAGTTGAAGCCACGAGATGTGCATCTTGGGTTAAACTGTAAATAGAATCTTACAACTCTTGAGTAACTCCAAAAGCGGCCACCGAAGATCTTTATTGGATTTTTTTTCATCACCAGCACGTCGAGGTGAAAGATGTGCAGGTTCAGTGGGTCCTCTTGCGTTTTCACTGACATGTGGGGCCACATGTGAGCAAACAGACGATGGGCTCCGCGCGTCCGTTGGCTGGCTGAGAAGAAAGATAGAGGAGGGCTGAGCACGGACTGTAGGAAATTTGTTCTACGTACCTTGATATAGTGGGGTGGCATGGGCCATAACTAGCATTCACGTCTAGCAGTACGGCACACGCCACCCACACGAGTCCCATCCGACACCAATTTTCTTGGAGTCTGTGCTACAACCATCTCTTCTCCCTCCTTTTTTCTCAGCCATCGCGCGGTGGGCGGGTTGGGGGTTTGTCGATAGTCGGTTTGCTCAACTGCGGTCCCACTTGTAAGTGAAAATGCAACACCGCACGCATTCCCGCTTGAGCGGCGTGCCGGACCAACCGTGTGGGGGTGCAAAGCGAACACGACAGGCTTTTCCTTTTGAACTCGTAACTTGTAAAATTTGGTTTTGCTCCATGGCGCGACCGATAGATAGAAAATAACGATTTTGCCTAGAGTAACGAGAAGTTTGGTTCTGGCGCCGTTCATGCATGGAGTACGTACGAAAATTATGAAGTTGATGCAAAAGGTAAGATAATTACTGTAGTATCATATACTACTACATGGATTTAACGGAAAGATAAAAATACATACGGATCCATCAATGTTCAACGACATCCTCACGCCCTAGTGCGCCGGGTCACCAACCGACGTGTGAGGAGCAGCGGCGTTGGCGGTGAGCTCAACGTGCTTCTGAATAGTGCCGTCCAAGGTTGCCCTGCGCTCTAAGAAGGCCAGCATCCTATCGTCCTCCTCTTGCATGTAGTGGTCCTTGTGGACGATTTGCGCGTAGATGTGGGTGATTATGTCAATGGTGTCTTGTTGCGCCAGGCGCTGCGCAGCGAGCGCGACCTCGAGGTGGACATTCTCCGGCGTGACGGCGGGCAGTCGCAGGGCCACCAGTGCGTCGAAGAGGTTGTTACCATAGTGACCATTGAGGGTGGCGGGCATCGCAGAACCTGGGCGCGTCGGCTGGAGGCTTACGTCAAAGTCGTCCGCAAGCTTCTTGACGACGGTGAACTTGTCGAGGAAACCGATGAGGACCTCGTCGAACAAGGAGACGAAGCTGTCGTCGAAGCGGCCCCTCGCCCTGGCGGCCTCAAGCAATACTACCTGGAGACGTTCCTTGGTGCCGGGCCGCAGGCCGGCGTCGTGGACCATCTGGCACAACCGGCTGATGCTCGCGCTCATCGCCTCCATGGGTCTAGCGTAGCTTCTAGTCAACTGATCTTGCGATTCGAGTGATCACTCAGCCCTTGGTTAACGTGCGTAGGTGCGTAGGATTTCGTACTACTCCTCGGCCCTCTACTGCACCTGCCTTTGGCTGTATGATAGGTGGGCCAGCCACCCCTGAGGCCACGTGTCATTCACCCAAAGGCAGTTCCTCACAGTGAATATCCGTTGGTCAAATTATTATGTGTTGCTCCTCACAGTGAAGTGACAAGACCCTGCGCCGGAGATGACACATGAGTATAGGCGCCGTGTTCGGCATACCATAGTCAGCCTCACCGTCTGCAGTCACTATCATCATGGTTGTAGAGCTAGCCTGCTTACAACTAGTCATGTTCGACATAATTTCCCATGCGTAGATGCCTGTGCATTGCATGGAACACCAAGATTGGGGGTGGACGGCTCCGGCAGCGGCCATCGCGCCAGATTTTTCCACGGCCTTCTACTCCTAGATGTGGTGGGGAGGAGATGAGGCTGATTGTGAGAGACAAGGAGTTGTTTGTAAATAGGGAACACGTGCGGGCATCTTTTTGCAAAAATGGAGAAGCTTGGTTTGTATGCCTTAGATCTAGATCTGACGGCTATTGGTGAAAGATGGGAGGCACAACATCATCACCAACTCAGGACCTATTTGATTCACAGGATTTTGAAAATGCAGGAATAGGACACGACAATATTACAAGTTTCAAACTGATATTACAAATGTTAGGAGTAATGCTGCACCTACGAAGAGGGAATTACTAGGAAGTTTACGTAAGAACTGTCGTTACTTTAGGTGGATGCAGCATTTTCGCACAAACTAAAATCCACCGCCCTGACAAGTCACTAATGGGAAAATAAGTCTTCGAGTCTCTGGCCACTTGATGTTTCAAAAACAAATTCAGCTTCTGCGGAGACTTTGTCATTTAGGCTTAGACGCTTGCGGTGATCAGCACGCCATTCATTGTTGCGCCAAAGAACGCCAAACCTCATTACCTTGAGCACACTTGCCTCCAGAACAAAGAACCTGGCCAATTTAATCTCAGATGCGCTGCCTCGTTAGTCAATCAAATCAATTTCTGTAAGATGGAGATCAAGGCATTCGATGAGATTGTTATAGTGCAGCACATTTTTCACTTTCGGGTCTTTTTTTATCTGCAAAAGAAGAGAACATATTAGAGTAGCTGGCTGCATAAGATTGCCGTGTCATCAAGAGGTACCAATATCATTCGCTCATACGATAGGGTTGGCTGGCTAGTGATATTTTTTCACTCTCTCTCTCTCTCTCTTTCTATTTCCTCTCATTTAACTAGGATCACGTGAAGAGCTTGGGCATTTGTTGCCTTCCACTATGTGGCCGATGCCATATTTCACAAAAGTATGCCACATAACACGCATCGATGTCAAATCAAAAGATTTTGGCACCGCTCTCGCGATGTGAGAGAGTTGGCACCGCTGTGCACACATACCCACATGTATAAACAAATCAATCAAACCAACTACACCAGCCTCTCACTCTCCCAAACAAGTGTTTTTTTATTGCCTTAGTCCTCTCTCTCTCCCGCGCAGTGTTTTTTCATTGCGTGAGTTAATTCGGCACCGGAGCAAAGTAGGTGATCCAGATTGGGACACCAGGTGAGCAATGGAGGGGCATCGATGCCAAATGCATCACAAGTGAATTTGGCACATGTTTTGGCTTACATAGCCCACTTTTGTAATACTACCTCGTATTTAGTATAAAATTTTGACCATAGACTTACCTAAGAAAATGCCAATGCATGTCACTAAAAATTACACCATTTGAAATTATGTTCAAATACGAATCCAACGATATAGTTCTTAGTGACATGCATTAACATTTTGTCAGTTAAATCTATGGTCAAATTTTGATACTACAAAATTGGAAGAGTAAACCAGGAGAATTTGGCAGACGAGTACACCAACGCTGTCAATTTCGGCGCGTTAATGACCCTGATTTTTGTTGGACCTTCTAGATCCGATACAAGCAATCTCTCAAGGAAAGGCGCATTCTCAATGACCATAACGTGGAACAGCTGGAGTGATCTCTTCCCAATTGATGTCTTGTTGCGGGGCCAGCAAGACACATAAATCCATCGGAGATTCGTCGAGGCGATGTGGAGGCTAATGAACTCGTGGATCTGCTCAAGACGAAGGTACTCGAGCGTAGTACAGCTGTGGACCAGGTGCTCCATAGCCTTCTTCGAGATGACAACGTCGAAGAGGTAGAGCTGCTTGAGTTGAGGGAGAAGAAGAGCGGGCGCGGCATTAATCTAGGGAAGATAGCAGGAGCTGAAGCTAGCGCGGCGCAGCGTTGGCGTGAGGCGGAGCGCGGACGGCGGCAGAGAGCGACATCGTCCAGGTTCAAAGCTGAGCTCCTCAAGCTGATCTAGGGCGGGGGATAAGAACCACTCGTCGAACTTGGGTTGGACCTTGCAGTTGGTACTGAACATGCGGATGTCAAGGCGTTTGGCTGTCCCAGGGTGCGATGAAAGGATCTTGGAGACTGCGGCCATGCGTTTGCAATCCCCGTTGCAGAGGCAGTTGTCGACAGTGAGGTTGAGGGGGACGCAGCGCCAGAGGGGGCGCCACCGCCGGGAGAGCAGGGCGGTCCGCACAGCAGATTTGGTGGGGAGGAGGCTGATGATGACGAGCAGCATGTCGTCGAGGAGGCTGCTGATGAAGTCCAGGATCGCTGGATGCGGTTTTGGCTCGAGCCGCCTCCGCTTGCTGGCTGCCTCGCCGTCCATCTCAACCGGCGGCGACGCCGGTGTACACGTGTGCTGGTGTGTGTTGTGTGCTGGGTGTGCGCGAGTGCGTCCTTCTGTGCATGTCGCCACGCAGTGGTGAATTGTGCGCGAGTGCATCCTTCGCGTGCAAGAAGTTTGTCCTCAATGCGCCCTCAATTTACTAGCGTGCGGGGTGCTACCCCGAGTGGTTTCAACTTTGTTTACTTCACCGCATGTCAGATGGGCCTCTAGTTTACTTATTTTCACCCACTGCCACATGGGCCAGCACACGAAGATACAGAACACGAGCTGACAAGGCAGCATGTGGATTGGTTGACCGGTTAACTAAACAATATACAGAGCTATACGCTGACACAGTGAGCGTATAATTCGTCGGTATAGAGAGTTCGAGTGAGAGGGGAGGCCCGTGAGAGATAGCAGAGAGAGAAAGAGCTACTCCCTCCATTCGATAATGTAGTTCCAACATTTTTTTAAGTCAAACTTTTGAAACTTTGACCAAGTTTATAAAGAAATTACTTATATCTACAATACCAAAGATAAATGATAGTATGAAGTAACTACATGTTGTGATGAATCTAATGATCGTTCCAGATGTAAATGTTTTTCTCCACATATACCTGGTCAAACATTTCTGAGGTTTGACTTTTCAAAACATCCATATGCTTATGGACGTGACAGAGTCCCTAACAAGAGAGAGAGAGAGAGACAGAGAGTGAGTGAAAAAAGTGTGTGTGCGTGTGTGAAAGAGACATGGACAACACACGATAAAAGTAGAGAAAAAGCGTGCGTGTCTTATGCAAACATATCACACATGCATCTTCGACAACGGAGGCAAGGTGAGGAGATAGTGTGTGGTTGTTTGGAACCAAGAGAGCAAGACCCTAGCACGTGGCCAAGAGGGGTCTGACAAACAAGGGAGAGAGGTCGAGAGAGACGTACGGAGAAAATGTAGACATGGGGAGGAGAGAGTGTATGTTTGTCATAGAGAGATCCCCTGGAGATCATGATGGGACTACATGGGCGGGAGATCGAGTGACAAGGTGTGTGCGCGATAGAAGATGCCCCGAGCGATATCGAGATAGACGTATGGATGGAAGGAGACAATACGTGTGTTCCTGTTGGCTAGTAAGAGATAATCATACTTAGGAGGGGGGAGTGCTTGCGCCTATGATGGATTGAGGGATTATGGTACTTAGGGGGTGCGTGTCACATGGAGAGAGAACAAGGGCGGAGAGTGTTTGATGGGTCTATATGTATAGCATGAGCGAGACATGTGTATGTGTGAACCAGGGAGATATAAGGCCAGTTTGGCTTGTGTCCTGAGCATCTTTTGCCTAGCCTGGGGTTGTGGCTGGATTTCATGCACGCTTGTTTGGTTGCTACCCTGTGAAAAAGAAAGCCTGCCTGGCCTGGGTTCCCTTGCACTTTAATTAGCCTGGCTGAACTCCAGACACTACAAGTAGCCTGGCCCAGGCGACCGATTTCGAACGCCTGGTCGTGTGGCCACGAGGCTAACAGCAACATGGATGGATATTAGCATTAAATAATTGATGCATGGATTGATTGATGGGACGTTGATGCTTTGCCTGGCCCAGGCATGAACCAAACGCTTCAGCACCACACAAGCCTGGCCAGGCAGAAATATTTTACATCTCACGTCCACACCAGGCAGTACGGGCCATCAAGGCATGAGGGTCAGGTCACGAACCAAACTGACCAATAAAGTTTGAGAGAGATTGAGGAGCCCTGATAAGGCTGTGTGGTGCGTCAGATAGCTGAGAGGGGGAAAGAGATATTCCATCCGCTCGATAATGCAGTGCATGTAAATTTTTTAGAAGTCAAACTTTGGAAACGTTGATCAGGTTTATGCAAATGTTATTTATATCTACAATACCAAAGATACATCATACAAAACTACATCTCATGGTGAATCTAATGGTATATGTTTGTCGTACTAGATGTAATTCTTTTTCTCCACGTACATGGTCAAACTTTGTGATGTTTGACTTTTCAATAAATCTATATGCTATGGACCAAGGAGAGTGCCTCAGTCGAGACAAATCAAGTGCGTGTGAAGGAGAATGAGTAAGTGTGCAAAAAGAGTATGTGTGTGAAAGAGAAAGTGACAACAAACGATAAATTAGAGAGAGAGTGTGTGTGTTTTTTCGTTTCTTATGCGAACATATCATGCATGCATCTCCGAGATGGAAAAGCGAGGCGAGGAGATACACGAAGATAGCTAGTGTGTGATTGTTTGCAACGGAGAGAGACACCCCTGTAGCACATGTCCAATAGAGATGTGGCCAACAAGGAACAAAGGCCGAGAGGGACACATGGATGGCATGGACGCATGGGGAGGGAGAGAGGGTGTGTTTGTGATAGAGAGATCTCGTCGGGATCGTGAGGGGACTATATGCGTGGGAGATCGAGGGAGTGCGTGCGCGATAGAAAGATGCCCTGAGAGAAATCGAGATAGACCATGCACATGTTTGTGATGGAGACTAAGATTAGCTAGTCATATACATATAGGGGGGGACTGCGTGTGCCTACAATTGAGTGAGAGACCATCATACTTAGCTAGCTGGGCATGAGATTGTGTGTGTGCGCGTGTGAGATGGAGAGAGAACGTGGGGGAGAGATAGAGTTTTAGATGGGCCTATCGAGTGCGAGTGAGATATGCATGTGTATGTGTGACCCAGGTGGATGGAGAGTTTGAGAGAGGGGGGAAGAGCTCCGAGACGACATAGTGGTGCGTGAGAGAGTTACAGGCGAAGAGCCAAGGAATCTGTGTGCGTACGATGAGTGCACCCAAGATATCTAGCTTGGACTAGCTAGAGTATCATACATAGTGTGCGAGAGAGACCTATAGATGGTGTATATATGCATGCGAACTAGAAAGACCCCCCCCCACACACACACAAAGAGAGAGAGAGAGATGGAGAGAAAGAGAGAGGGACGAACAAGGTTTTTGTGTCGGATGTGTACGACAGAATTGAAGATTGTCGGAGAGAGAGAGAGAGAGAGAGAGAGAGAGAGAGAGAGAGAGAGAGAGAGAGAGAATAGGAGTCCGGAGAGGGGGAGGTCACGTTTTATGCATCAAAGACTGGTATAAACCATGTTTCGATATAAACTTGCATTCAAATATTTAAATTGGAGAACATGTTGTTTGCAATCCACACATGAACGGATATATGCGTATATCAAACAAGTTCATTAATTTGACTTTCAACATGTTCATGGAGTACTATAATACTGTACAACATGCTACTCGATTGAGGTGTTCAATTTTGGATTTAGTTCACTATTTTAACCTACTGAACGAGCTATTTCATTGAATCGAGATATTTCATTTTGGGTTTGATTCGCGTTTTTGAGTGGGTCAACTATTTGTCATATAGTAAATCACTAGCAACGAGCATGCAAAAACACATTACTCCCGAGCATCATCTCTCCATCTAAAAAAGAAGTGGCAATCTAATATTTCAAAATTTGATCCGAATCGACTTGGTAAGGTAGACGTGGATGCTCGTTCTCCCAAAATTTGAATGAACCGTTAAACATCCTCTCTGCTCGGTGGAATTCGCCCGAGCAAATAAATGGGAGACGCGAAATTACTGTCCTATGTGGGACACGCATCAATTGGCCCGTTGTACATCGAGGGTAGGTTCGTAACTTCATCCAAGCGCACCTTCTCCTCGGCCGAAATGACATGTGCCAAATAATTCATAAACCATGGTCGGCAAAACACACTCTCCTCGCCCGAAATAGCTCGCGCCCACTATTTCAAAACACACTCTCCTCGCCCGAAATCACTCGCGCCCACTATAGTTCAAAACACGCCCTCCTCGCCCGAAATCGCTCCCGCCCAGAGAAGCAAAGTTACTCTACTATCCCTGACCCTCAGTACACAGACCCAAGCCGAGAATCCTATAGGAAAGGGTAGAAATGTAACTCCCCCTCACATTTCAGACAAATGCGTCCATAAGACATGGTTCCACTCCCCTCCCAATTTCCCCCGCCCGCCCCCATTCATACCTCGTGGGCGCCAAATCACCTTCTCCCCGGGAAGCTCCCTTCTCCCGAGCCGCAAAACCTCAGCCCCACCTCCATGGCGCCCCCACCGCACCAATTTCACAGCCGCCCTCCTCCCTAATGTCGGAGACGCTGTACATTTGCCGTCGTGCACTGGGCCGTGTGCCTCTTACTCCGTGCTGCTGGTGCTGCCTCGACGACGGCCGCGTGAACCGTACCAGAGCCGATTCACCCTCTCCGTTGTTCACAGCGCCGGAGCGGCTCCAACTTCGGATCCGTCCAGAGTCCTGGCGCTGCTTCGGCGTAGCCGTCGACCGTCGTGACATCGCTCTTTCCCTGCCGCCGGTCGCCACCGCAACCGCGCCGGCCTCACCGACTCGGCAGCTGGACCTGCCTACTTCACCATGCCGCCAGATAGGTCGCACCCTCATCTCAAATCACTTTATTTAGGCGTCAGTTATCTAAATTTTTATTCTGGGCCAATCGATTTGCAATGGGAAGCAGCACCCCTCGAGGCGGCGGAGCTCCTAGGCTGTCGGTTGGCTGGTGTCTAACGTAAGGGTGCGGGGCTGCAAAGTTCGCCGCGGAAGCAACGCTTAGATGGCTATCTTTTAGAGTTGCGTGGGTTCAAGGTACTGCAGCCGCCGGATCTGGATGACGGGGAGTCTTTGTGGATTGGCCCGGGGGCGGCGCAACCATGCCAGTGCGGTGGGGCGGGGTGTGGGGTTTTGGCCGGGGCCACGGACGGTGGAGGCATGCTGCTCTGCCGTTGGTCGCTGGCTCTTCGGGGAAGATTCCGAACAGTGTCAGCCGGGAGGCACAAGACGGCCAGCCATCTGGCGTACATCGGACAGTACCAAAATAAAATAAAATCGTGTGACCCCAATTTAGTCTTCAGTCAACAAACGTGTGACCACTCTCGTACCTTGCTGTTGATCTCTTAGTGTATTTCTTCAGATCAAAGAGATATGTCGTTCTTAACATTATGCGTTATCTGCATCTTCAGACACACCGTCTTCCGACTCACCACAGCTGCTCCAACAAGGGAAGCATACACCAGAAGGGAGCTATAGTCCCCACTCAACAGTTCCCTGCATCGAATGCGCGTGCCCGACATGCACAGCCACAACAACTGCAGGGCCATCGACAAATCAGCACATGATGCTCACCCCTATAGATGGCAGCCAGATAGGTTGTACCCTCATCTTACTTGTGTGCAACATTTATGGCTTTGTTATTCATCTAAGCATGGAAAATAGATCATCACATTTCACTGTATATTCATGCTGATCTCTTATGGGTCTTGTTCAGGAGTTAACGTTGTTCCATAGTTCAGCTAAGATACTTGTTCTTTAGGTAACACTGTTCCATAGTTATCATCCATCAGCCAATGCTATCCCACAAGCTGGTGATTATAGTATTATACCACTTCTAGTATTTCCTATGTTGTTCTTTAATACTTTTGTGTGCCATCTAGTTAATCTCGAGTACAAACGATACATATTTTGTAGCATTCATCTGTGTTCTCCCTTTAGTTTATGAGACCTGTTGCTGCTAGTTAACCCCAGTCCTACTATTTATGTCGTCTCCTATAGGCACTCATTACATAAATCTAACTACTAGTTGTCTTCCATGCATGTCAAATATAATTGCACACACTGATATATCCACAAGAATCTCACGGAGCAATGTAAAGGCCAATAAACTTGATGTCAATGATACCCAATATGATGGAACATGTAAAGGCAGTTCTTCAGAAGACTTGCAGAAAGATGATGAATCCTCTTCACCGCACAAGGTCCTTGCTCTAACTTGGCCTGTGATATGGGTACAACATGCATATAATGTCCTGGAGTGTATCTACTCTGTTGCAATGCCATGTGCTTAGCATGCTGATCATGCATGTAAATATGTCATGCCTTCCTGTTTTTCAGTACCTATTCCATTCATGATAACATCTTTTCAAATTCAAGTATTGCCATTCTACTCTATCGCAATGCCATCTACTTAATTTGGACATCATGCTTCTGAATATCTTATGCATTGTTATTCATCAGTATGTACTTCATCTGTCTACCATACCATGTTTTTTTTACATTGAAGTGTTGTTCTAGTGCTCTGTTGCAATGACATCTTATTTTCCCAATCATACACGTGTATGGTGCCTTAGTTATTTCTGTACGTATTCCACTAGCATACAGTTTTACATTCAACTAGTGTTTTTGCTGTGTTGTCCTGTCGTATCCCTAGCTCTTACACCATACTCCCTCCGTCCGGATTACATGTTGCCGAAATGGGTAAAAAAGGATGTATCTAGAACTGAAATACGCCTAGACCCATCCATTTTTTTCTGGATGGAGGGAATACATGTCAATATGTCATGCCTTTCTATTCTTTAGTACCTATTCCATCTCTCTGCTGCCGCATGTTTTATAATTAAAGCACCATTCTTCTATACAAGGCATGCAAGGGGAAGACGACTATGTTAAAATCTGAAGGGTTACAAACAAGGCCTTTACAAAAGATCCAAACGCCAGGAGATAATAAACCAACTCCAGTTTTTATAGATACTGCTCCAGCACAGAGAAACCCAACTCCTACTGATAATAAGCAGATTCCAGTGGCCAAAGAACTAATCCGCTCCAGTCCAGCAAAAATATGTCAACTCAATTCTAAGAAGCGTGTGCGTATCCTTGCATCATGAAATTTTATAGCATGCTGATCATATTCCCTACATGTTTCTTACCTGTCTCTCTTTTAGAAAATAAGCTTAACAGATAGAAGATTTTCCGCAATGGTATCGTTTATGAGGAAAGATTCTTGCAGGAATTCTCTGTGCTCCAATGTAGATGTAAGTACCTATTGTATATCACTATATTTTTACATCAGCATGTATTTTGTTAATCGGCGTGAATCCAACCTTTATCTGATCTAAATTTAGTTGTAGCAAAATGTATGATTAAAGGCCACAATGTTGATTTTTGCAAGGAAAACTGCCTGGTAGTTTTGTATCCTGAGCTGCATGAGTGTACTATCTCATATCAGTGGGTTTGAATACTTTGGTTCTGCAGTGGGTTTTTAGTGTTTTTTTTACTGTGTTGTCCTGTCGTATCCCTAGCTCTTACATCATACTCCCTCCGTCCGGATTAAATGTCGCAGAAATGGATAAAACTGGATGTATCTAGAACTGAAATACACCTAGACCCATCCATTTATTTCCGGATGGAGTGAATACATGTCAATATGTCATGCCTTTCTATTCTTCAGTACCTATTCCATCTCTGCTGTAGCATGTTTTATAACTGAATCACCATTCTTCTATATAAGGCATGCAAGGGGAAGATGGCTATGTTAGAATCTGAAGGGTTACAAACCAGGTCTTTGCAAAAGATCCAAACGCCAGGAGATAATAAACCAACTCCATTTTTCATAGATACTGCTCCAGCACAGAGAAACCCAACTCCCACTGATAATAAGCAGATTCTAGTGGCCAAAGAACTAGTCCGCTCCAGTCCAGCAAAAGAATGTCAACTCCATTCTAAGAAGCGTGTGCGTATCCTTGCATCATGAAATTTTATAGCATTCTGATCATATTTTCTACATGTTTCTTACCCGTTTCTCTTTTAGAAAATAAGGTTAAACGAAACAAGACTTCCTCCATTGGGATCGTATTCGAGGAAAATATCTTGCGGGAATTCTCTATGCTCCAGTGCTGATGTAAGTACCTGTTGTATATCACTATATTTTTACATCAGCATGTATTTTGTTAATCGGCCTGAATCTAACCTTTATCTGATCTAAAATTAGTTGTAGCAAAATGTTAAAGGCGCCAATGTTGATTTTTGTAAGGAAAACTGCCTGGTAGTTTTGCGTACTGAGCTGCATGAATGTGCTATCTCATATCACGCACATTACTGAATTGTAGTGCTTCTCTGGTTGCCCATTCATTCATTGTGTCAATGTTGCTTTCGTATTACCTTACCTGGCTGATGATAGTTGTGCCATATTGTGTTAATTTGGTGTAGGCTAGTTGCCCAAACGTTTGTTGTGTCAATGTTGCTTTCCTATTATCTGACTTGGCCAATGATAGCAATGCTAGTGTGTTAATTTTGTGCAGGCTGCTGAAGATAAGAAGACAAACTCTGAAAACAGCAAGGCAACCCCATTGTTTCTTTCCAGTAAATCTAGGCCAGGTAATATGGCAATAACTCATGACTAATCTGTTTGGTTCCCGTTCTAATTTATGTTATGATGCAGTGGTCAAGACACTCTCCACTATCAATAATACAAGCCTGCCAAAATCGCCATCTGAATCTGTTCAGTATCCTCTATCTCGAATGCGACGGAATAAATGTATGTTTGTGAACCAATTAATGGCTGAAGCAATGATGGAAATGGTGGATGATTCAAAGGTGCAGAGTCATGCGACACAACAACATCAATGTTTTCAAAGACAGCATGGAAAAGCAGCAAGAACTTGCCCACATGATTATGGGCGTCATCTGTGCTGAGGTTGCAGATTGTGACGTTGTAGATGGTTAGGTTCTGCTCATTTATTTGCACTGGCACCAATCTTTGATTGCCCAGTGGATGTAATTTCCTGTAATATATTCTGGATGTGCAACGTTATTCCCTGTATGACGTACCTTTGCTCATCGTAATGGGCTCAAATTATCTAATTTGGCCTAAAGACATGAACGAACTTTAGTGGGCCCATTAAGTTAATGGGCCGTTACTAGGCCGAAAGTTAATGGTCGTCCCTCTTACCTCCCGGGTCGTTAACAGTCCGACATCGAAGCGGGCAACAGGTGGCCCCAATTTATTTCACGGGCTGTTAACAGGCCGTTACTAAGTTTGGTCTACATATGACCCAACTATACTGTAGGCCTTTAGCAGGCCGAAAGAGACAGCGGGCTTGTATTGGACCATGAAGAGCATGGGCCGCTAAGAGGCCGAAAGTCAGGTCGTATTGTAAACGGCCCAACTGTGTTGTGGGCCTTTAGCAGGCCGAAAGAGAAACCGGGCTGGTATTGGACCATGAAGGGCATGGGCCGTTAAGAGGCCGAAACTAAGGTCCGACTACAAATGGCCCAACTCATTTATGGTCCGTTAACAGGCCAAAAGGCACACAGGGCCGGAAATGGGCCCAACACTTAAATGGGTCGCTAAAAGGCCAAAACTCAGGTCCGACTACAATTGGCCCAACTGATTTTTGGGTCGTCAACAGGTTGAAAGTGACACTGGGCCAGAAATTGGCCCAACACTTA
Source organism: Triticum dicoccoides (assembly GCF_002162155.2). Taxonomy (NCBI): domain Eukaryota; kingdom Viridiplantae; phylum Streptophyta; class Magnoliopsida; order Poales; family Poaceae; genus Triticum; species Triticum dicoccoides. Next base: position 471,927,283 of record NC_041386.1, read on the forward strand.
AATGGGCCACTAAAAGGCCGAAACTCAGGTCCGACTACAAATGGCCCATCAGATTTATGGGCCGTCAACAGGCTGAAAGACACACCGGGCCGGAAATTAGCCCAACATTTAAATGGGTCGCTAAAAGGCCGAAAGATGTACATCCTGAAAATTGGCCCATCCATTAAATGGGCCGTTAACAGGCCGAAATCTCATCGGGCCGATATTGAGCCCAAATATATAGCGGGCTATTAACAGGCTCGAACTGACGATGGGCTGCAATGGTGTCAAATCTTTAACGGGCCGAATTGGCACATCTCGTATGGGCCGTGGGCTTAAATGGACCTGACACAAGTAGGCCTTATATGGGCCGGCCTGCTAATTTTTATTGGGCCGGCCTTTTTCACCGGAATGGGCCACTGTTGGGCCATGCCACGTGTCGACCTATCATAGGCGCATCCTGTCCAATGAGTGAATGACATCTGTCCCAACGATGAGCCGACACGTGTTTCCTCTAGCCAATGATGATTTTACACGTGGAAAATCTCCATTGGTCGGTGCTGTTAACGGGTTATCGGATCCAAAACCCGACCCGATAGCTTAACGGTGTTCCGTTACGGTGGATGCCACGTGTCGGTCACCCTTGACGAAAGCACTTCTATGACGCGTGATTTATCATCATGGAAGTGGACACTTCCGTGATGATAATTTTGGTAATGTCATGGAACACTTCTACGACAGCACTGGTATGACTATCTTGATTCTGTCATAAATTTGTCATGGATTTACATGCATGACAAAAACGCGACCTACTATGACAAACACGTATCATCACGGAAGTGTATTTTTTTTGTAGTGTTGTTCTAGGTAAAGCGAACGTTAAGCGTGTGTAGTGTTGTATCAGTGGCCGATAGAACTTGAGGGAATATTTGTTCTACCTTTAGCTCCTCGTTGGGTTTGACACTCTTACTTATCGAAAGAGGCTACAATTGATCCCCTATACTTGTGGGTTATCAAGACCTTTTGTTGGCACCGTTGCCGGGGAGTTATAGCGTGGGGTGAATATTCTCGTGTGTGCTTGTTTGCTTTATCACTAAGTAGTTTTTATTTTGTGCTCTTGTTTTCTATCTTTAGTTATGGCTAGGAAATGCAAAATACCAAAAAAATTAGTGGTACCCACTGAACCAACGGTTGAAGAACCACTCAAAATCTATCACACTACTGAAGCTTTTTACTTGGATCATCTTCGATCCCTATGTGCTCGGGCTGAAACCCCAACTATCCTAGTTGAGGGAAAATCTTTAGATGAGCATGCTTGTTATGAGCGACAACGCATATCTAAAAAAGGGAAACTTTTACTGGATCAAATTCATCGCTTGTAGTGTTATGCTTGGAATTTATGTGAAATATATGATTGTACTTGTTGTTCTAAAGACCCTAAGAAACACCTTCCTTACCAATGTGGGTTTAGTGATAATGGAATCGTATCTTCGTATACTAAGGGTGTTTATAATTACTATGACGTTCAACAAATTGAAGAATTTGTTGCTTTTAGGGGTACTTGTGAAATTGCTTCTTTTATTGAAGAGTGTGATACTACTCTCTACAAATCTGGAAATTTGGTCATACTTAAATATTTCTATGATAATTATGCTTCTAATCCCTATATCAAAACCATATATTGAGGACTCCTCCCCTGTCCAAGAAGAGACTAATATTTTGCAGGACTCTATGGAAGAAGAAATTAATGACATTGTGAGCTCATTGGATGAAAAAGATGAGGGGGATAGCGAAGAAAAAAAGGAGGAAGAGCGGATTGATCACCCGTTCCCGCCATCTAATGAGAGTAACTCTTTATCCCATACATTTTTTAATTTCCCTTCGAATTTACCGAAGGATGAATGCTATGATGATTGTTATGATCTCGTTGATTCTTTTGAAATATCCCTTCTTGATGATGCTTGCTATGCTTGTGGCCAATATGCCAATATGAATTATTCTTATGGAGATGAACTTGCTATAGTTCCATATGTTAAACATGAAATTGTTGCTATTGCACCCACGCATGATAGTCCTATTATATTTTTGAATTCTCCCGACTACACTATATCGGACAAGTTTGCCCTTATTAAGGATTATATTGATGGGTTGCGTTTTACTACTACACATGATGATTTTGATAGATATAATATGCATGTGCTTGCTGCTCCTACTTGCAATTATTATGAGAGAGGAACTACATCTCCGCCTCTCCATGTTTCCAATATGATAAAATGGCAAGAAACTGTTTATACTATTCATTGGCCTTTACTATGTGTGCATGAATTGTTCTTTTATGACATGCTGATGCATAGGAAGAGAGTTAGACTTTGTTGTTGCATGATATATGTTACTTTGTGCTCACTACTAAATCACAAATCATTGTTAATTAAAATTGGCTTTGATATACCTTGGGATCCGGGTGGATCCATTACTTGAGCACTATATGCCTAGCTTAATGGATTTAAAGAAAGCACTGCCAGGTAGACAACCCGGAAGTTTTATAGAGTCATTTATTTTTGTTGTGTGCTTTTATAAAGTACAAATCCATTGTATTATAAAAATAATGTGCCAAGATTTGCCTTTAGGATGTTTACATTCCTTGTTGGTTTGTGCGGTGCAAAACAAAGACTTTGGTTGTAGTGCGTGATTTTACATTTTTTTACTGGAAGGTCAAACGGTTCTGAAACTTTTTGCACTGTATTTCTATACAAATTGTTTATTTTTCCTAATTTTTTCAGAATTTTTGGAGTACCAGAAGTATGGTTAATGTTCAGATTACTACAGACTATCCTGTTTAAGACAGATTCTGTTTTTGATGCATAGTTTGCTTGTTTTGATGAAACTATTGATTTTCATCAGTGGATTAATCCATGGAAAAGTTATATTACAGTAGATAAAATGAAAAAACAAAATATGAATTGGTTTTCAACAGTACTTAGAGTAGTGATTTGCTTTATTATACTAACGGATCTTACCGAGCTTTCTGTTGAGTTTCGTGTGGATGACGTGTTCGAAGATCGAGGAGGTCTCGATGTGAGGAGAAGTAGGAGAGGCAAGAGCTCAAGCTTTGGGATTCCCAAGGAACCCCAAGTAAATATTCAAGAAGACTCAAGCGTCTAAGCTTGGGGATGCCCCGTAAAGCATCCCATCTTTCTTCAACAAGTATTGGTATGTTTTCGAATTCGTTTCGTTCATGCGATATGTGCAAATATTGGAGCGTCTGTTGCATTTAGTTTTCACTTTTGTTTGATGATCCATGCTGGTATGAGATAGTCCATGGTTGATTTATAGAATGCTCATTGCACCTCACTTATATCTTTTGAGTATGGCTTTATAGAACGCTTCATGTGCTTCACTTATATCTTTTGAAGTTTGGATTGCCTGTTTCTCTTCACATAGAAAACTGCCATTTGTAGAATGCTCTTTTGATTCACTTATATTTGTTAGAGCGTGGGCATATCTTTTGTAGAAATAATTAAACTCTCTTGCTTCACTTATATCTATTTAGAGAGATGACGGGAATTGGTCATTCACATGGTTAGTCATAAAATCCTACATAAAACTTGTAGATCACTGAATATGATATGTTTGATTCCTTGCAATAGTTTTGCGATATAAAGGTGGTGATATTAGAGTCATGCTAGTTGAGTAATTGTGAAATTGATAAATACTTGTGTTGAGGTTTGCTAGTGGGTAGTTGTGGATTGTAGAAATACTTGTGTTGACGTTTGTGATTCCCGTAGCATGCACGTATGGTGAACCATTATGTAACGAAGTTGGAGAATGAGGTATTTATTGATTGCATTCCTTATGAGTGGTGGTCGGGGACAAGCGATGGTCTTTTCCTAACAATCTATCCCCCTAGGAGCATGCGCGTAGTACTTTGTTTCGATGACTAATAGATTTTTGCAATAAGTATGTGAGTTCTTTATGACTAATGTGGAGTCCATGGATTATACGCACTCTCACCGTTCCATCATTGCTAGCCTCTTCGGTACCGTGCATTGCCCTTTCTCACCTCGAGAGTTGGTGCAAACTTCGCCGGTGCATCCAAACCCCGTGATACGATACGCTCTATCACACATAAGCCTCCTTATATCTTCCTTAAAACAGCCACCATACCTACCTATTATGGAATTTCCATAGCCATTCCGATATATATTTCCATGCAACTTCAATCATCTTCATATACATGACTTGAGCATTTATTGTCATATTGCTTTGCATGATCGTAAGATAGATAGCATGATGTTTTCATGGCTTGTCCGTTTTTTGATGTCATTGCTACGCTAGATCATTGCACATCCCGGTACACCGCCGGAGGCATTCATATAGAGTCATATTTTGTTCTAGTATCAAGTTGTAATATTGAGTTGTAAGTAAATAAAAGTGTGATGATCATCATTATTAGAACATTGTCCCATGTGAGTTTATCAAAATAAAAGTGGCCAAAGAAGCCCCCTGTCGGTGTCAAAACCGGCGGATCTCGGGTATGGGGTCTCGAATTGTGCGTCTAAGGTCGATGGTAACAGGAGATAGGGGACACGATGTTTACCCAGGTTTGGGCCCTCTCTACGGAGGTAATACCCTATGTCCTCCTTGATTGATCTTGATGAATATGAATATTACAAGAGTTGATCTGCCACAAGATCGTAATGGCTAAACCCTAGAAGTCTAGCCTGTATGACTATGATAATGAATCTCTCCTCCCTCCGGACTAAGTCCTCTGGTTTATATAGACACCGGGAGGATCTAGGGTTACACAAGGTCGGTTACAAAGAAAGGAATCTACATATTTGGTCGCCAAGCTTGCCTTCCGCGCCAAGGAGAGTCCCATCCGGACACTGGTGCAGTCTTCGGTCTTCGTATCTTCACAGCCCATCAGTCCGGCCCATGGCTAATAGGCCGGACGCCCGAGGACCCCTTAGTCCAAGACTCCCTCAGTAGCCCCTGAACCTGGCTTCAATGACAAGGTATCCGGCGCGTAGATCTGTCTTCGGCATTGCAAGGCGGGTTCCTCCTTCCGAACTCCAAGATAGTCTTCGGACATATTGATCGTGTTCGGACCTATAACACACACACACCACACACAACCACAGAGAGAATATAATAATCCACGAGTCCGATCTTCTGACAACTTTTTACAGCATGACATCACGTCCGCCCGGTCGTAATTTCCAACCGTTCCTCGTCTGCCACTCCATGTTTCGAGACGCGGTGACCATTGGCAAGTCTTGTCAAAGCAGAGATCGTGTCCCCTTATTGCGGGATTTTCATCAATCCGGGTGTGGGTAACCCAACCATGCCATTTACACAATCCTTAGGAATATGCGAGTTTTAGGGCAAGTGGGGAGGCGTTCGATATTCACTGCCTTTATAAGGGGATAAGGACTCCCCCTTCTTCTCCCATGCCTTCTCTATCCTCTGCCCTTTCCACTCTTGAGCTCCAGCGCCCAAGTTATCACCAGTTTCCCTCTCGAGCAAGCACTCGACCATGTTCGGATCCGGTGGTCAAGGCAAGTGGATGGCCTCCTACGTCAAGGAGAAGGACATTGCCGAGCTTCGGGCGGCCGGGTACTTGGCGAAGGAAATCGCGCACCGTCTTCCAACCCAGGGTCAAGTCGTCCCCACGCCAAAGCCCAACGAGAGGGTGGTATTCATCCCTCATTTCCTCCGCGGGCTAGAGTTTCCACTCCACCCTTTCATCTGTGGGCTGATGTACTATTACGAGATAGAATTCCACGATCTATCCCCGAACTCCTTCCTCAACATCTCGGCGTTTATCGTCGTGTGTGAGGCCTTCCTCCGCATCCAACCCCACTTCAGGCTATGGCTCAAGGTCTTCAACGTGAAGCCGAAGGTGGTGGATGGCCAGCACGCGGAGTGCGAAGGCGCCATGGTGAGTAAGCTGACAATGTCTCCTGGCCGAAAAGCACTTTCGTGGAGACTGTCAAGGAATGGCAGAAACAATGGTTCTATATCACAGAACCCCGTGGCGCAAACTGGGTCACGGCTGTCGAATTTAACTTCGGCGCTCCAATGCGGCTCACCTCCTGGGTTGAGAAGAGCCCGAATTGGTCATCACCAGATGAGCTAATAGCACTGCAGACGCATGTTCAAAGTATGGTGGACAAGTGTTGGAAATATGCCCTAGAGGCAATAATAAAAGCATTATTATTATATTTCCTTGTTCATGATAATTGTCTTAATTCATGCTATAATTGTGTTATCCGGAAATCGTAATACATGTGTGAATAACAGACACCAACATGTCCCTAGTGAGCCTCTAGTTGACTAGCTCGTTGATCAACAGATAGTCATGGTTTCCTGACTATGGACACTGGATGTCATTGATAACGAGATCACATCATTGGGAGAATGATGTGATGGACAAGACCCAATCTTAAACATAGCACAAGATCGTATAGTTCGTTTGCTAGAGTTTTCCAATGTCAAAGTATCTTTTCCTTAGACCATGAGATCGTGTAACTCCCGGATACCGTAGGAGTGCTTTGGGTATGCCAAACGTCACAACGTAACTGGGTGACTATAAAGGTAGACTACGGGTATCTCTGAAAGTGTCTGTTGGGTGACATGGATCAAGACTGGGATTTGTCACTCCGTATGAAGGAGAGGTATCACTGGGCCCACTCGGTAATGCATCATCATAATGAGCTCAGAGTGACCAAGTGTCTGGTCACGGGATCATGCATTACGGTACGAGTAAAGTGACTTGCCGGTAACGAGATTGAACGAGGTATTGGGATACCGACGATCGAATCTCGGGCAAGTAACATATCGATAGACAAAGGGAATAGCGTACGGGATTGATTAAATCCTCGACATCGTGGTTCATCCGATGAGATCATCGTGGAGCATGTGGGAGCCAACATGGGTATCCAAATCCCGCTGTTGGTTATTGACCGGAGAGTCGTCTCGGTCATGTCTGCTTGTCTCCCGAACCCGTAGGGTCTACACACTTAAGGTTCGGTGACGCTAGAGTTATGAAGATATGTATATGCAGAAACCCGAATGTTGTTCGGAGTCCCGGATGAGATCCCGGACGTCACGAGGAGTTCCGGAATGGTCCGGAGGTAAAGAATTATATATATGAAGTGCTATTTCGGGCATCGGGACAAGTTTCGGGGTTATCGGTATTGTACCGGGACCACCGGAAGGGTCCCGGGGGTCCACCGGGTGGGGCCACCTGTCCCGGGGGGCACATGGGCTGTAGGGGGTGCGCCTTGGCCTAGATGGGCCAAGGGCACCAGCCCCTATAGGCCCATGCGCCTAGGGTTTCCACCATGGAAGAGTCCATGTGGTGGAAGGCACCCCTAGGTGCCTTGGGGGGGAGGGAAACCTCCCCTTGGCCGCCGCCCCCCCTAGTAGATGGCATCTACTAGGGCCGCCCCCCCCTTGGCACCCCTATATATAGTGGGGGGGAGAGGAGGGATTTTACACCAGCCCCTGGCGCCTCCATCCCCCCCCCCCGTTACGTCTCTCCCTCGTAGTCTCGGCGAAGCCCTGCTGCTGTGACGCCCTGCATCCACCACCACGCCGTCGTGCTGCTGGATCTTCATCAACCTCTCCTCCCCCCTTGCTGGATCAAGAAGGAG